>NW_017307626.1:28897-61338 GCF_000935625.1 Nanorana parkeri
CTGGTGATGAGTAGAAGAAAGGTCCCCTGCATGTACTGTGAGTAGGAAAAGGGTTCCTTTATGTTTGTGATGAGTGAGAGCATTGCTGGTGAGAGGGTGAACAGTCCCCTTGCATGGGTGGTGAGTTGGAGAAGGATCCCTTTACGTGGGTGTCAGGGACCCATGGGGGCCGTTCCTTGGCAGGTTCGCAGGCGCGGGCATCGGGCACGGGTAGCTCCCCCTCCCCCTGGCATGGCATCTGACACTGGTGTGGCCAGTGCGCGGACGTGCGAGCATAGTGCGCCTGCG
The DNA here is from genome assembly GCF_000935625.1 of Nanorana parkeri. Classification (NCBI taxonomy): domain Eukaryota; kingdom Metazoa; phylum Chordata; class Amphibia; order Anura; family Dicroglossidae; genus Nanorana; species Nanorana parkeri. The sequence continues at coordinate 29,186 of NW_017307626.1, forward strand.
CCATTCCAAGCCACAGGTGCTACTCAGGCTGGGGGAAGACTTCAGCCTTCACCACTTGCCCTCAGCCTTGTGATTGGACTCTGACTGGGGAAGCTTCCTGGTTGCCCTGGCAGCCAGGGGGCGGTACTGGGTTCCCTGTGTATTTAAAGCTGGTCAGAGCCTTGACTCATTGCTGAGTTATTCTACCTTATGGTGAACACCCAGCTCCCTCCTGTGAACCCGTTGTTTGATCTGACTTCTCGGCTACCGACCCTTTTGCTTGACCCTTCGACTACGATTCCTGCTGCCCGCCACGACCCGGAACTGGACCTGACTACCCGATTGGATTATCCTTTTGTACTACGATTTTTGGACTTTGTTCGTCCCTGCCAAGGGGTTTCACACCTGGCCCCTTACTCCAGCCCTGACAGTTGGTGATCACAGGCAGGAGAGCCCTCTTATGTGGGTGTTCACAAGTAGAAGGTTCCCATTACATGGGCGCTGAGTTGGAATAATTTAGTTAACCTTTTTCATGGTAATAGCTAGGGATGAGCCGAACTTTTTCGAGTACCAGTGCCGATGCTTGGCATTTTCATGAGAACTACCAGGGTTGCAGCGGTTGCAGTAGGGACCTGGCTCTGGCGCTCCACCACTGTCCTGAAATAATTATTCTGTATTGTTTTAGAAAAGCTGTCACATGACAATAAACAAAAATGTATCAGTACTTGTAAGTACTTGGGCAAGTATCAGTACTTGTACTCGCAAAACTGGTATCGGTGCATTCCTTTTATTTATATTTATAAAAACAAAATCATACATTAAATCATAGATGTACAAATCCCAGGAGCTCCGTGTGCTCCTTACAAATGACAGCTGCCTTCTAACTTTTGAGTTTTTCTTTAGTCTAGTCTTGGAGCTCAAAGTATCTGTACATGTACTCGTACTTTTACCGAGTACTGTATTTGGTATCGGTGCAACCCCCGATAGCAATGAGGTTTGCGTATTGTTAAAGAGTAAACAAGAGTTAAATCTTAAAAATGCATTCCACTACCTTAACGTTTAAAAAAAAATGCAGCTTATTTGTGTATCACTCGGCTGTAGATCCTCAAATATTCTCTGAATTGGTGCTGACACTGTCCTGCCTTCTGGAGGGGGGCTACTTTTGTTCCCCATGGTCCCTCTGTGTGTTGTAAAGTAGCCACCGCTCCAAGGTGATGGACTACAATCTCAATAGAAATTTAATGTCAGATTGTAGTCCATCACAGGAGTAAGCTTGGAGTAGTCACCCTTCCCCCCCCCCAGAAGGCAGGACAGTGTCAGCACCAATTCAGAGATGGTTTGAGGATCTACATCTGAGTGATGCAAATAAGCTGCATTTTTGTTAATAGTCAAGGTACTTGAATGTATTTTTAAGATGTAACTCCTGAGTTTAGTGTCACTTTAAGTATGTTCCTTGTGAGCCCCCATTGTAAGTTGAAACTGAATCTTCTGCTGTTCCTGTTCCTACCTTGGTTACAAACAAAATATGTTTAATAAAGCAGTCCCCTGTTTCTACAGCAATAAAATTAGCTGCCGTCATGTGCACGTGGTGCCACCCGGTGAAATGTGCACGTGGTGCCACCTGGTGGTCAGAGGTGATATTTTTCTGCTTTGGATATAATAATTATGTAGTAGCTGTTAAATGAGAACTATGGGGTTAGGGCTTTTCCCCATAGTTCTCCTAAGGGTAACGGGAGGACACAAACTAGCGTCCCCCTGTCACCCTAAGCTCAGTATACCGCGAACTACAGCTCGCGGTATACTGAGACGCCGCAGCTGAAACGGATCCCGACAATTATGTCTGGATCCGCCCAGCTGCGTGAGTAACAGCTGGCTCTGCCTATCTAGAGGCAGAGCCAGCTGTACCCGCCCCCTCCCCCGTCCGTTCCGCCAGTCAGCGCTGGAGGATCGGAGCGGGGAGGGGGGAATCCAGCCCCTCCATTGTCACGGCTCCATGCCGTGACAGGATCGAGAAGTGAGCGAACGCCGGTATGTGTTCGCTCACTTCCCGATCTACTGAGCCGACCTGTGACAGTTTCATTGTCACAGGTCGGCTAGAACTATGAGGATGAGTGAAAGCACTCAACCCCTAGGAGTTCTCCTTTAACCTAAAGGGAGTGCATGTTTCATTTCTTTATAACAAAAAAGGGGCAAACAGCAAGACATATTAGACGTGAGCAGCTACCTACTTGGGTTTTAATGCACATCTGCAATACCTAGTAGGAAAGCTGGTCTCGGATATTTTTATGCTGGGTCTGGGCCTTCAAGACAATTAGACAGGGCAATGTAATCAATTAGATAACCCTTCTGGGTGCACAGAATAACTTGACCTCAGCTGCCATGGCTATTTAGAAACTGTATTCTTCAGTGTGCAGGTATTTTTGCATTTCACAACCCAAAAGTCTACATAAGCTTTGGGTGTAGTAAACATGCATACCTCCAAAAGTCTGTGTTTTGGTATATTATTTGCACAACCCACTTAAATAAAAGACTCACCGAAATGTTTTGCCATTTTCATATCGTTATTGAACACATTGTTTAAAGGGAACCTGTCAGGCTCCAAAGCTGTCATTTTCTTACATGCACTACTTTGTGAATCATCTAATGGGAATAACCATTTATACATATTTCATGTCGGCACATTCTTGTTCAGTTATGTGTTGGGTAGTATTGATGCTTGTATAGGAATGACAGCTCAAGAGTTTGTATCTTTAAAATAATTTACCAATGGCAGTGCTCTTAATTTTAACCTGACAGATTTCTTTTAAGTATTCATAGTCTAAGTTGGAAAAAGTATGCAAGAAGTTGTATTTAGTACATGTAAAAGTTTTTTAGCAACATTAACTTCCACCAAACATTTCCTTTAGTTGGTGATCAGAATTTTACAATAGAAGGCATATTACCGTATATACTCGAGTATAAGCTGTCCCGAATATAAGCCGAGGTACCTACTTTTACTACAAAAAACTGGGAAAAAGTATTGACCCGGGGTAGGGAAATGAGGCAGCTACTGGTAGATAGATACCAATAAAATTACATTAATATTTATTTAAAAGAAAAATAACCTAAACGGGTTTTTTCTTCCTTCTTACTTACCTCGCCGAGCGTCGCGTCACTGCTGCTTCGGTGGGCGGCGCTCCGAGCGGGGTCATCTGGCAGTCTCCGGCCACCTATATACTGACTCGAGTATAAGCCGAGGGGGGCACGTTTCAGCAAAAAAAATGGGCTGAAAAACTCGGCTTATACTCGAGTATATACGGTACCTAATTCCTTCTTTTCAAACCATTTTCAGGGATTTTTAAAGCTCTTATTTGGCCATTCCAATACAAATTTTGTTCTTGAATTACTGTTTCATTATATTTTCTTGTAGCATCACCCAACTTCTATCAAGTTTCAGGTGACTAGCTGCTTCTCCAATGTTGCAATGTAAAAGTTCAGGATGCAATTTTAAATGCCCACTATGATCCTAATCTGTCTATGCCCTGAGACAGCTAAGCAGCTCCAAAACATAATGGCCTTCCTCCATATGCTTCATGGATGGGGAGAGGTTTTACATTGATATTCTGGGGGGTTTTTCTGTTCCGTTGCCATTTCTTTTGTCTGCCAGAGTTTCAACCTCTGCTTCATCAGTTCACAGTGTGTCCTAGAACATCCAGATTATCTTTTGCAAACTTATTTCTAATTTTATTTTACTCTACAGTGTCTTGTGAAAATATGTCTTGTTCAGTGTTTTGCCTTATGCAAACACAGAGTTCAGCAAATTTGAGATTTATGTAGGTCCTTTGCTGTTACCCTAGTGTTCTTTTACCTGTTTTGGCACTGCAGTCTATGGTCTTGGTTTGTCTTAAAGTAAGAGTATCAACAGGTCTGTATTTCCTTCATTTATAGACGGAAGCACAAAAAGTGTAGTTTTTGGGCATAGCCAGGGCCGGCCTTAGGGGTGCGCCATGGCAACAAAGGCGTCAGGCAGCCGACACAGCTCGTCCTCGGGGCGGCTTCTCTCCTCCTCAGCGCTGGCCATCCGACATGACAGCGCTCCATCCCCACCTCCCCCACCGGTCCCCTTTGTGTGAAGGCAAACACTGGAGCGATCGCTCCAGTGTTTGTAAATAACTGGGGACACATAGTACTATGTGTCCCCAGTTATGAATGAACAGGAGGTGATTTACATCACCTCCTGTTCATTCAAGATTTCCTTAATGGGGAGAAGCAGTCAGTACAGAGGCTCCTCCCCATTCAGAACCTGGTGATAGTAAATATTTTACTATCAGCAGTGTCTGAATGAATGGGAAGTCTCTGTACTGAGGGTCTGTTTGGACCCCTAATATTTCCCCAAAGCCCCCCAAAAGTAAAAAATAAAGAATAAAAAAATAACAAATGTAAAAAAAACTTGGTGTATATCTAGGTATACACCAAGATGGTGGGGCCAATATCGTCGTGTGACATCACCTGACGCCGCGCATGCATGGCGTCATGTAACGTCATGGTCCCCGCCTCCAAGATGGTGGCGCGCATTCACAGAACACATTCTCAAAAAAGTTATTATGCGCCTGAATACATTTTTTTGTATATTCGGGGAAATAGTAATTCATTAATTTACCACGTAGTCTAGGTTTTGTGTTCTGTTTTCTATTTTGACTTTTCTAGATACACTTACTTGAAAAAAGGGGTCGGCATGACAACCTGACACTTTATTTTTATAGACTCTATTTTAGTTTGACATTTATTGTTTGCCTTCTGTTGTTTTTATGTAATAAGAATACTTATATTGTGCCTACAAGTTTAATACCTGTGAATAAAAGTTTTATTTTTATCATACTTTTTTAAATGTTTCTTTGCGGCTTAACAAAATATGAGTCTTTAAATGGTGCGGATATTGGGGAAAATGGGTGTGGCCACTGAAGGGTGTGGTCACTGAGGGGTGTGCTCACTGAGGGGCGCTGTAAAGCTTTCTCGCACTGGTCGCCTAAAGGCCTAAGGCCGGCCCTGTCTGTATATACTTGTCCCCTGTCACCAGCTCAAAAAGTAATAAAACAATGATCAGTATAAAAGTCATACAATGCAATGACAGCACCTGTATTTTTTACATTACAGGTTTACTGTAAAACAACACATCTAGTCTCAGCTACCCAGGTCTAAGTTTCTCTTTTAGGGCAGGTTCACACCATTTTCTGGAACACACTGCGTTGCTTTTTTGATGTGTTTTTGCCGCGTTCACTTTTAGGTCTTGCTGGGGGACCTCTGCAAGACCTACAGATAGCCACGAAAAGAGCATCACAATGCTTGCACATAGGAGACATGAACTTTACCACAGTTGTTCTTTTCAGAGCTGCTCAAATGATCATAGCCAGGGACAACCTGGGCAGCAATGCCTCTCAACTTGTCCATCTTCCTATTATTGTTCTTATATTGGCCATTCCTCGGATCATACTGCTCTGGGCAGGCTTCCACAAGTTCTACAAAGAATTCGGGGGCCCACTTCAGCCATCATGGTTCCTATCTGCACAAATCTCTCTACCCACAGAAGCAGGAAGTCAAGGGGTGATGAGATCATCCAAACCAGCCAAAATAAAATGTTTTTTTCCCCCCATTGTGTTGCGTTCTGGTGTGTTTTTGACACGCTTGCTGTGTGTCACATTTTGTCTGGTTTGGAACACGCACATTTTTCTGGTCTGGTCTGGTCTGGTCTGGAACAGACTGCGATGGTGTGAACTGAGGCCAAGAAGAGCATAGGGAAACATTGGGATGCATTTTAGCTCCAGAAACAATCTGCTCTAGTCTGGAGGTGAACCGGAGGTGGTGTGAATGGGCCCTCAAGGTGACATTGTTAGATGGTAACATATGATTTTCATCAAGCAAATTGATTGCCTAAGTAATTTTTTTAGAAAAGATATAATGTAAAATGTTGTGTGTGTTTTTGTTAGATAACTGTGGCAATTTGTTCTTATGGACAGATTTTAGAGACCATTATTCTAAAAAGCATTTCTGGCCAATAGTATCAACTAGCCAGGCAACTAGCATTTTCTGGAGGTCAGAAAATGCATCCCCATATTTCTCTTGGAAAGGTTTACTTCAACAATGGACTTAATGATTGGACAACAGTAGAGGAGACAGATGCACTTGTTTCTTTCTTTTCAGTGATAAAGATTTTAGTCATTCTCCAGTCCGGTTTGCCTGAAAGCATGGCAGTGGCAGGAAGGTTGTCTGTAAAAAAACAAAGATGTGGTAGACAGACACAGCTGTGTGAATTGACTATTGGTTTCTCCCTCCATTTTGTTTCTGCAGCACTTGTTCTCCTCAGCTTTACTGCAAGATCCAACCTTCCCCACAATAAACTTAATAGAACTGCCATGGTAACATGCATATGTGTGTAGCAATACCTCCCTATGAAGTTGCAGAGATGTTGGGTTCTCCTGTCATTCCCCGCAATGACCCACCCTGACACACCAATAACAATGGAGAGAGGTTTATTAGCCTGGACAGAAGGGAAGATCTGCTCAAGCAGTTATAGCAACAGCAAGATTACAGTGGACATTTATCAGATTCTACAAATGCATCCCTCTATGTATGATGATTAATAATAACATAGACATGTCAGGTGTAATATGCTGTGATTTTGAAATACTTACACTTGCAAAGCATTCTCTTCCTGCTTTGAAAGGGCAAAAAGATTCAGTTTGCCAAAGCTATGCACGCTGGGATTGCCTTGTCATCAACAGAGCATTGCACAATGCACACTGGGATTGCCTTGTCATCAGCAGAGCATTACTAGGAAATCTCATCTGTAATCTCATGAGTTTTCAAGGAAAGGCATTTTCCTCCCCTGAGATGATGTGCATGGTCCCATGTCCTAGTCACATGCGCCAGCAATCCAGGAAGTAATAGGAGAGCTAGTAATCTGCTCTTAGTAAACATGGCCACTGTCAGAAGACTGGGGAAGAAAAGAAAAATAAGGTATGCAAAGAATACAAAGCCAGCAATTATCTTGAAGTATGTGTTTGTAAATTGTCATTACTAAACATTTCTAAAGGTGTGTATGTTGTTATTTTAACCCCCTCCCGGCCTGCTGTAGCGGCCTGTTCTAACAGGCCGTGTATATACGGCCAGTTAGCCCCGCTAGATCTCTGCTTCATCAGCTTCTTTTTGGGGTCCTAGGTGACATTAGGGGTCTTGGAGACCCCTGATGTGTCCATAAAGAGGACCTGTCACATCCTCTTTGCTATCACATAAGGGGGCTTCTTAGCCCCCTCTGTGATAGCAATAAAGTTAAGTAAAAAAAAAAAAAATAGTAAAAAAAAAATTAAAGTTTCCCAACATTTTTTAAAGTTACACATGAAAAAGAATTAAAAAAACAGATTTTTTTTTTAAAGTCACCACCCATACATACACGCATGCAAACATGCGCTGGGTGCGCATACGTGCGAAAACAACGATTGCGCCCGTTACATCGCGCTGTTAAATATCGCCGCGAACGTCGCAATGAGAGCAATAATTCTAGGGCCATCTATCACTGATAACACTAAACTTTTAAAGCGTCGCCTATAGTAAATTTTGGGTATGGTAGTTTGTTGCGATTTCGCGGCACAATTTTAAAGCTTGACATGTTTGGTGTCTTGACATGTTTGGTGTCGAAGTGACCCCGACTTTTATATTTTACAAAAAATTGGGTAATAATAATTGTTTCCCAACATAATGTATAAAAAAAGTTTTGTTTTTTTCAATATTTTCAGTAATTTTTCCTTAATATAGTAAAAAGTAAAAACCCCAGTGGTGATTAAATACCACCAAAAAAAAAAAGCTCTGTCTGTCCCCAAAAAATGGTATTAAATTCATTTCAGTACAGCGTTGTATGACGGAATAAATGTCAGTCAAAGTACTGCAGCGCTAAATACTGAAAAATGGCCTGGCCAGGAAGGGGGTGTAAACACCTGGTCAGCAAGTGGTTAAAGATATGGGTAAAGGTCCACTTTAACTTGAAATTAAATACAGAAACAAGCAATAGTTAAGACAGGGCCCATGGCACTAGTTCCTCCTTATCGCCTGTGAAAGGGTTTGTCGAATGCACTGGCCAGAACAGAGCAGAATTACCCGACTAACAGGAATGTGATAAACACAGTAGCCACTCAGGATCCCTCGTCTCTTTTCTGCTGCGGGACAGCCTAAATAAAGCCTGAGCTGTGTAGCTCCCTTCCTTAAAGGAGCTGCCAGCCAGGAGTACACATTCTCCCCCGCTGAAAGTCTTTCGTTGTAATTGCAAACCAGCTAAACTTAACCCAGCATTAGCATTTACATGGAACTAAATAACTGTTCCTAGCCTAATAGTAAAGACAATGGGTTTGGGGTATCATCCACTGGTACCGTAACTGGGTGTGCTTGTGCGTTAGTCTGTGTATATTGGGGATGACCTCTTTAGAGCTGTCCTGAGTAATTAAATAGTCTTTTGGTAGGTCACATCTGTATTCTGACCCTTTGCCCAATAGGCTCATATGGCTCTCTGACAGACAGTTCCTTTGTAGTTTCAGGAAGCTGTGAAGATGTTTTTGGAGCTTGTCAAGGAGCAGTTGAACCAGCTGAAGGTGACTCAGTCTGGGTGGGCATTTGCATTTGCTCAATGGCAAGGAGGCCAGATCCACTGGCACACATGCTTCTCTTTTGAACATGCTGACTGAATCTTCTGGGGTAGCCCATAATGGGCAAACAACTTTTCCAATAGAATTTATCCACAATGGAAGCTCTTTGATCTTTTGTTGGGAAAGCCTGTGCATATCGGGTGAACCCTTGTCCACACATATCAGGCTTTAACCCTTTTGCTGCCAAGGACGTACGTCGTACGGAGCTACAAAAGTGCTTCCAGCTGGCCAGCTCAGTACGTCGTACAGAAATCATTTGACACCAACTCCATCAGACCTTGCCTCTGCAGGTGCCCCATTGGGTTGGTTCTTGTGGGTAGGGTTTTCCATTGTAAAGTCAGTCTCTGACTAGGTTGAAAGCCCTCTCTGGTCCAAGGAGTTCATGTTGATTATGCAGGGCCGTTTGAACCATACTCCCATGTTTTTCACGAGGGAACAGCTGCCACCTGTTTTTGATATAGTCAACTGGGGCCCTAATCCATTGTGGATTTGCAGTCAATTCCACTCTTTAAATTAGCATGGCTCCCTCTGGAAAATCAATCTGTAAAAGCTCTGGATGACCGCTTTCTAGAGCCTTCCAAGTTAGCAAGCAGCGGGAATGATATTCTTAAACCCTCCTTATGCCCTTCTTACTAAGAGTGGGCAAGCCTCCATCCCTCACTTGGAACAAACTGCAAAAGAGCCTAGGGGCTCCTATAGCAGTAACTTGAATGTCCTCAGCCTCTGTTGCTCCATGGGCTTGACCACTCTACACAGGGCTTGGATCCCTTTCGGTATCAGTCAAGTCCATTTATTCTCAGAGGCAACATAGAATAAGAATAGATTGCTATTGGCTATTTCACTTTGCAATAACCAATAGCAAACTAGCTATTGCACCCGCCCTCTGCTGCTGTCAATCACTAGAAGAGGACCTGACGGAGAACTTCAGGTCCCCCTCTGCTGATTGACAGCAGCAGAGGGCGGGTGCAATACCTAGTTTGCTATTGGTTATTGCAAAGTGAAATAGCCAATAGCAATCTATTCTTATTCTATGATTCATGAGCCACTATACACTTTTTATATAATCCCACCCCCAAAGCTGTCTTTAGTATATACTTTTACTGAGAAGGTTTGCATACGTCCAGGCCTTGTGGTGCATGTGGTTTGCCTGATGATTTAAAATGCTGCAAACCCTGGCTTGCCCGGTTCGAATCTCTACTGCGGTAATATATTTGTTTTAGAGTTCAATAGGCTCAGAGAGCAAATCTCCATGATATAGGAACATGAGCAACTCATTCTATTGTCTTCTGGTTCTGTGGTGCAGCATGTAAGGCTCCTGAAGCCTGAATCAGAAGGTTGTGGGTTTGATTCCCACGAGTGAGTGCAAAGTTGGTCACCTGAAGCAGGACCAACCCCACTGGGTTGTGTGATGGGTGCAAAATTGTGTGAAGTCCCAGTGAAAGTGTTCAGAGCTTGAACATGTGGTGGTGTGGACTGCGTTACTTGGGAAACTTGAAGAGGTTGTGGTGCGGATCACCTTCCTTGGGGAAGTAGCCGAATGATCCTGTGCAAGGAAGGCTGTGCACTGAGTATGGTGGAGTTGACAGAGAGGCCTGTGCAAGGTTTCTTGAAAATTTCCTATATTTAGGCAAATTAATGCAAAAATAAATTACTGGTTATCCTTGACCTTTTTGTGTGAGGCTCTGGGCCTCTTCCAACTTACTCACATTGCAGCAGCTGAGGGGGGGTGCTGACCTCACCCTTTATCCTCTTGCATGGTAAGGTGCCCCTTTCATTGGCATTTCATTCCCATGTCTCCACAGACACGCAGCTTCAGTGTCACATGGCTGGAGTTTACTTCACTGAGGTTTCATTGACATGGTGTCTCCTCATAGATCTTTGGGGAGAAGGTCTGCTCCTTTACCCCTCACCAGTTTTCTGTGACCAGGGATACCCCTTCCCTGCTGGAGTTTATGTCACTGAGGTTTCATTCATGTGGTGCCAACCACCTCATAGTTCTTTGGGGAGAAGGTCTGCTCTTTAACCTCTCACCAGGTTTTTGTGAACAGGGACGCCCTTTCACATTTTGCCAAGCACATGGTTGCTGTTTCGCCCCAAACAACCATTAGGTAGTTTGATCTACCTTGGGAATCGAACACTCAGCCTTCAGATTACACAGTCATCGCCCTTCATGCTGAGCCACAGACCCGGATGCAGAAGCCTGTGAACAGTGGTAATACAACTCAAATTGAGGTTATCAAGTAAGTTAATACAAATTGTAAAGTGCAGTATCCAGTAGCAACCAATATGAACCATACCCGATATGAAAGCTTATTGGTTGCTATGAGTTTCTGCAGTTTATTTAACTTTAATAAACTAATCTGAATTGGTGACCATCTGTGGATTCAAACTCACAACCATTCTATTAGTGAGATAGTGAGATTGCCATCCTACACACAGGACCACTGCCTCAGATGGTGGGCGGGGCCAAAACCAGAGCTGTGATATCATGACATACCATATGATTGGTGGATTAATAGTTAAATTAATCTTGGCATCAATGACTATCTCCATCTGATTAAAAAAAACAGTTACTTTCAAGAGTCCATTGCCTTGGACACCATCTCAACTGTCTGCAAGGTTCCATAACCCAGAGCCACCAATATGAAAGGCTACGTAGTCTGAAAGCCAATTGAGTGCTACTGGAATTCAGCAGTTTATTCAACGTTAATAAATTTGAAAAGGTGGTCACCTGGGGATTCAATCTCACAATCACTTTATTTTTAAGGCCAGCAGCATGCACCCAACGCCACTGGCTCACACGGTGGGTGGGGCCCAAGCCAGAGCTGTGATATCATTACATACCAGACGCTTAGTGGTTTAATGGTCGCACATTATATTTAATTGCTGCCATTAGACATAGGCAAGCCTCCCACTTGGCTCAGTTACTTTCAGGAGTCCATTGCCTTGAACCAAAGGACACCATCTCAACTGTCTGCAAGGTCCAATAACCCAGAGCCACCAATATGAAAGTCTACGTAGTCCGAAAACCAATTGATTGTTACTGGTTACTGCAGTGTATACCGCTTTATTAAATAAATCTAAAGAGGTGGTATTTGAACTCACAACCATTTTATTTTTAAGGCCAGCAGCATACACCCAATGCCACTGGCTCACATGGTGGGTGGAGTCTAAACCAGAGCTGTGATATCATTGCATACCATACAATTAGTGGTTTAATGGTCACACATTGTATTTAATTGCTGCCATTAGACCTAGACTAGTCTACCACTTGGCCTCCAATGGGCTATCCCCACCTGTTAAAACTCAGTCCATTGTCTTGAACCAAAGAACACCAGTTTTTATAACTTTAATAAATAAATCTGAAAGGGTGGTTATGCGGGGATTTGAACTCACAACCATTTTATTTTTGCGGTCAGCAGCATACACCCAACGCCACTTCCTCAGATGGTGGGCAGAACCCAAACCAGAGCTGTGATATCATTACATACCAGACAATTAGTGGTTTAATGGTCGCACATTATATTTAATTGCTGCCATTAGACATAGGCCAGCCTCCCACTTGGCTCAGTTACTTTCAAGAGTCCATTGCCTTGAAGCAAAGGACACCAGTTTTTATAACTTTAATAAATAAATCTGAAAGGGTGGTCACCTGGGGATTTGCACTCACGACCATTTTATTTTTGTGGTCAGCAACACACACCCAACGCCACTGCCTCAGATGGTGGGTGGGGCCCAAACCAGAGCTGTAATATCATTATACACCATACGAATTGTGGATTAATGGTCAAACAGCCTCCAAAAGGCTATTCCTTTCTGGTTAAACTCTACTTTCAAGAGTCCATTGCCTTGAAAAAAAGGATGTCCTCCACCTGCACAGTGCAATTACTCATAGCAATCAATATGAAAAGCTACCTAGTCTAAAGCCAATTGGTTGCTATTGGTTTCTGCAGTTTATACAACTTTAATACATAAATCTGAAACAGTGGTTGTAAGAGGATCTGAACTCACAATCATATTATCTTTGCGGTTAGCAGCATATACACAACACCACCACCTCAGATAGAGGGGTGGGGATGAAAACCAGAGCTGTGATATCAATGCTTGCCATGTAATTAGTGGATTCATGGTCAAACATTGTGTTAAATTGCTGCCATCAGACCTAGAGCAGTGTCCCTCTTGACCTCCTAAAGGCTCTTCCCTTCTTAAACTTTTTTTTGAAGAGTCCATTGCCTTGAACCACAGGGCATCTTGACTGCTGCTTCCACAGTGCAATAACCCATAGCAATCCATATAGAAGGCTACCTAGTCAGAAAGCCAATTGGTTGCTATTGGTTTCTGCAGTTTCTACAATTTTAGTCAATAAATATGAAAAGGTGGTTGCACATGGATTAGAACTCACAACATAGTTACATAGTTTTACATAGCTACAACCATTTTATTTTTGTGGTCAGCAGCATACACACAGCCCCACTGCCATAGATGGTGGGCGGCACCCAAAACCAGAGCTGTGATATCATTACATACCACATGATTACTACCATGAGAGTCTCCCCCTTGGTCTCCTTAATACTGGTCTAATCTATTGACTGCAATAACACTACACTGCAATAACCCATAGCAACCAATATGACAGGTTAACTTATCTGAAAGCCAGTTGGTTGCTGGTTTCTGCAACTTTATTAAATAAAGCTGAAAAGGTGGTCACCTGAGAATTTGAACTCACATAGGAGCGAACGGACGTTATCCGCTCTGCTCCCCGCTCTCCATCTTGAAGCTCTTCAGACAGAGGTGGCCAGCAAGGAGTGAGGTACACGGTGGGGGGGGGACACCTCCAGGCTGCATCCATGTGATCTCGGTGACATCGCCGAGATCACTTGTAAATAAACAAGCGGCTTCCCTGCTCTACATTCAGCCCTGCTTGCCCAAAGCAGGGCTAAATATAGAAAACAACTACCCGCCCAGTGCTCGGAAAAATGTGCTGCATCCCCCCCCCCTGCTGCCGCGCCCCTCCCCCTCCGTAGCTGCTGCCGGTTATCTCGGGCACCGCTGTCCCCCCTGCGGTGCCCGGGGGGACAAAAACATTTTTTTAAAAAAAAATCATTAAAATCTCATATTAAAAAAATAAACCACCCAAAAAAGTTTCACGTCCCCACCCCCGCGCACTTACACGCGTAAATACGCGTCGGGCCTGCATGCTTAAACGATTGTGCCGCACGTTACATATCGCCGCGAACGTCACAGTGAGAGCAATAATTCTAGGCCCATCAATCACTGATAACACTAAACTGATGAGCGGTAAAAGCTTTTAAAGCGTCGCCTATGGCCAATTTTAGGCAAGGTCGTTTTTTGCGATTTTGTGGGCGCACGCAATTTTAAAGCTTGACATGTTTGGTGTCTATTTACCCGACGTGACCCCGACTTTTATATTTTACCAAAAATATGGGTAATAATAAATGTTTTATAACAGAACGTAGGGAAAACTTTTTTTCCCCAAAATTTACGGTACTTTTTTCGTTATATAGTAAAAATGAAAACCCGCAGTGGTAATTAACCCCTTCATGACTGGCCTTTTTTTCATTTTTTTGCACCCATGTTATATTCCACATTTTAGGCCTGAAAATTACTTAAAACCCCCACACATTATATATTTTCTGAATGCCAAGACCCTATACAATATAATGGTGGTAGTTGCAAATTTTTATGTTGCTCAATATTAGCGCAACTCCTTATTAAACCCCAAAATTTAGTGATAAATTTAATTAAATGCCTCAAAACACAACAAAATACCCATTTTACCCATTAAATGAAATATAAAAGATTAGGTTACAACGAGTAAAACGAAACAGGGAGGGGATTGATGAACGGAAGTTCGACGACCTCCTCCCCAGCTCCCCGCGGACGGCGGTCCCGGGCCCGTAGGAGGGGCAACAGAGCCCGAGAAGCGCGGCGGCGGTGTCCGGCGGGGGGGGCCTTCTTCGGGACACAGCAGCGATCTGGCGACAGGTAAGTCGCCAGAATCGCTTCTGTTGTAAAGCCGACAGTCGGCTTTACAAGTTTAAACAGACTCCCGGCGGCAAAAGTCGCCGGGAGTCTGTTTAAACAGCCCCGATGCTGGCGACGTACACTGTACGTCGTCAGTCACAAAAGGGTTAAATACCACTAAAAGAAAGCTCTATCTGTCCCTAAAAAATGGTATAACATTAATTTCAGTACAGCGTTGCATGACGGAATAAACATCAAAGTACTGCAGCGCTAAATACTGAAAAATGGCCTGGACAGGAAGGGGGTTTAAAACCCTGGTCAGCAAGTGGTTAAAAATGACAGCTGTCTTGTAACTTTTGAGTTTTTCTCTAGTCTAGTCTTGAAGCTGGAAAAGTATCATTAGCTATTAGATATCCTTGACTCAGGTATTGCTATTTAAGATTTATTTATTACAGTCCTGCTTTTTGCACAGGCTACTACTACAGCTTTCTTGGTGTGTAGGTGACACTTTGTAAAAAACTATGCTGCACCTAAAATGATACATCATCCTCCCATTCATATTTAAGAATGTGGCTTTGCAGCATCAGGGTCCTAGCTAACCATTAAAGAAAACATCAAATAAGGGTTGGACTGCCCTCTAGGCTTTCACACCAGTTGGTTAACAAAGAATAGTTTGATGTGTTCAGAATAGTGTGGTAATCCATTCTAGCTAGACCCTCTCCTTCACCCATAATGTGACTAGTATAACCTGAAATCTAATGGCCTGCCATAATTACTGTACTATGCACCTTTGTTTGTGATACTAGCTGAGCTCATATTTCCAGTTCATTGTACACAGTAGCTTTATATACTGCTGTGTGTGTGCTCTGCAACACCCTAGAATACATTTTATTTCAACTTTTTATCAACTTACCTTCTACTACTCTGGGAACACTGAAAATTGTGACCCAACACTGACCCAACAGTTTTCATGGCGTGGCTGGTACAGTAATTTAGTTTTATACAGTATTATCACCAATGCCGACCTCATCCATTCCTTCTGGGTGATGTTTGGCTGCCCCTGGTTAATGGTTCCATTGGATAAAGCCAACCTCACAGGATAGATGACATTTGTTCCCATGGTCCCAAGTTCAACACTAGTGGCACCTTGGGAACATTATTATAATGCCAGTGTGCATGTACATTTGGATAATCTGCATCTGGCGGGTAAGGTGACCTCGCTGACAGAGGAGGTAAACAAAAGGCTTCAGAGACAAAGCAAATACTGTGTGGAGGTCAGTGGCAAATACAGATCTCAGAGGACTGCTCTGCTGAACAACTGTTGGGCCTTTTCCAAAGCATTTCATCCTTTAGTACATTTCAGTCCAGCTAGAGTTAGTTTTACACCTGAAGCTTGCCAAGAGTAAATTTAAAAGCTTCTTCCTATTCCACACTGTGTGCAGGCTGCTAATGCTGGTGGCACTGGTAGATATACAATTGTGTGGTTTGAACAGTTGCATCCTTAACCAGTTCGTGACGGGAGACGTACAGTGTACATCCCGGCACTTTGTGCCTATATGACTGGCCACGTACACTGTACGTGATGAGTTATATCAGGCTTTGTAATGCTGGTAACAGCTGATTCTCAGCAGTTGCCAGTCATTAATGAATGCCTCAGTATTGAGGAATTCATTAATGAAATAATTAAGCTTTTTGTAGAAGCTTCTTCCTTTCAGTAATGAAAGAATGAAGCCGTTACATGCAAATACAGGACCGCAATTTGCGATCCCGTATTTGACAGCTGAAAATAGCAGAGAGGTAGCAGTGACTTACCTCACCTCTCTGCTATTTGTTTTGACAGCTCAAGAGCCCGATGTTTAGATACATTTCACTCAAAAGATACAATGTATCTTTTGAGTGAAATGTATCAGTTCACGATCAAAGAGCTTTTAGGGAGATCTGAATCTGACTAAAGTCAGGATCAGTCTCTAAGGTTATTATTAGCTGTTCCTAAGTTTGGATCAGCCTAATAGCCAACATTTGTAAAAATGTCCTCTAAAAAATTATATATAATATGTGTGGGTACATTTAGTAAGAAAGTATATTACTGCTGTGGAAGAATCACGCAGCAACAATGTAAAAAGTGTGTCAGTCATTTATGAACAGAAACTGAAAACTAGCTCAGTAATGAAGGGGTTAAAGATTGTTATCTCAGCCTCTATGAAAAGGTATACAGAACAAGCATGATTCAGGTCTTCAATAGGTCTGTCCTGAATTGACTTGATGGGTTTGTAAGTTTTATGCCCCTGTGTACCAGCACACACGGTAAATCCAATCCTCGTAAATAACTTGTGTGATATGTGTATTAGCATCTCTTGGGACTTTTTAGGTTATTTCACAGGGAAATGCATTCAGAAGCAGTCAAATAATCTAGAATAAGTGGGAGTAGCTCACACATTAGAATGTAATTGTTGTGCATAGGTAGAAAAGAGTGGGTAGGGGTTAGATCCTCTCATGTTTAACTGGTGTGTTAAGGTTCCCTTTGTTTTCTGTTGCTCAAATGGAACATTAACAGCAAACCAAACCACAATTTGTAACCCTTCCACACTCTATCCCAGGGGTGCCCACAAGGTCGATCGCGATCTACCAGTCGATCGCGATGTCCTCTCCTCCCGCCACTTCTCTGGATCCCCGCTGCTCTCCCCAGCGGGGACTCCAGACGAAAAATAGTGGGCGCCTCTGCTCTATCCCAATGTAAAAAAGGCTTTTCCAGTAAAACCACAACATGACTGTGGGTCCTCCAACTAGAAACAGAACTGGGCTTTATGTGCACCATAATATCTGCAATGTCTGAATCTGCTGAGAAATGGAACAACAGAGCCCGGGATTTTACTTCTAAGACCTTTCTGGCGGTCTCATTTATTACATGGTTTGTAAGAAGAACAGCCTGGGTCTGATATATAAAAACTTAATATACTGTATATTACATAGCAGTCAACAGTGATAATTGCTCAACTTTCATTCCTCCAATGCAGGTTTGAAAAAGCTGATCTATATCTTTGTGTCAACACAGGCAGTTCCTCCTTCAAACTCTTCCTAAAGAAGGGCGTGTGTTATGAAATGTAGAGTTCACTATACAGCAGTTTTGAATGAAGCCTAAAGCTTAACTCCAGCCAAAATGTATTTTGTTTTGGATAGGCTGTGTAAGGGTTAGAGCCTTTGTCAAATTATTGCGGTCTGTGTTTCTGTTGGAGAGATTTCTCATCACTTCCTGGATATCTCTCCAAGAGGGACATGGACCAAAGCAAATGTTAACAGGGTAAGTGACGAAGGGATAGAGCTTCTGACAGTGGTTTCATTGCTGTCTGTGCCTCCATGTCCTGGTGATATCAGCCCCCCATTTCTTTTTATGGACATTACAAAGACAAGACGTTGAGGGACCATCTCCTCAGTAGGGTCACAGACAAATGCAAATACCTGACAGAAATTCTAACTCTTCCCTGCTTATGTGTTAACTAGATCCCGTGGCTTGGCTGAGGTAGAAGACTGAAACACACACTTCATCAATGACCATTTCCAAGTTCAACCCTCCCCCTTCACCCCAGAAAAAAGAAAGACAAGACCCAGAATGCATTGCAACACGTAATTACAAAGCTTACAGTTTATTGGTGGAAAGGACATTCGGGCCTCGAAAAACGGGACCATAAAAAATAAAACAAAGCATGTGGGGGGAGGAATATCTAGAAAACAGGGAACAACATGGATTTAGGGAGGAGATTTCAGAGGGTAACGGACAGAGGGCAAGGAGGTGGGCGGTTAGATTATTCATTCCCCCCAACTCCATTCTCACGTTATCACCCTCCTGCCATTGATCTGAGGTAAGTTGTGTGTGTATATGATGTTTAATATTAATAACTTAGCCTATTTTACTGAAGTAAAAGCTTATAAAAACAAAAATATATAGGAGGGGTGGGGGAATCAGCCTTATCCGCATAGAAAGAGTTAACATACCAAAAAGCCCTGAGCTTGCACTCCCCTCCATAGAACCATTCCACTGCCATATTTATAAGTCAGGCAGTGGGACAGCCTTACAAGTGCTAACACTCTCTGAAAATTCTGGGTGCAGACTGACTCCCCCCCCACCTCAACATTGAAAGAGCAGTTCAATTCAAGAAATATCAGGAGCACAACACTATAGAGAAGGAAATGGGAGAAAGACATTAAAAAACCCTAAATGTTAGCATGGCATTTTCATTTTTTTCTTTTTTTTTAATACAGCATTTATAGGCTCTCTGCATATAAAGATTACAGTAAAAAAATAGACAGGCAATATTTCTTTGTAGGATAGGGGGGAAACGGAGAGAAATTGGAAAAGAGAAGGGTTTGGGGGAGTCCCTGAAAAGATACATAGACACAGACATTACTAGACAACAGTTAACCCCCTTTGTTTTTTTGTTTTTCTTGTTTCATAGAACATCAAAGCATAGATAAGTTTGCAGAAGGGGGTGAATTCCCCTTCCTAATGGCATGAAGAGGGAAAGAAACCTCCCATTTGGGGTAAACAATTCCTTGGGTTTATACATTTTTCCAATTTAAAAAAAAACAACAAAAAGGCAAAATAAGTAAGTGGAAATCTACTCTCTTTGCTATCAACACTAAACTTAATATAAATTCATGTATAGCATTTTAGAGATTGGCACCATTGCTTGGCTTTCATTGCCAATTGTTTAAACCATTAGTGCCATGCTGTAAAAACAGATTTTTTTGATATATACTCATCTAAAGGGTGCAAGAGGTTGCTTTGGGCTCATATATAACAAATGGAGTAATGATAAAGCATAGACATTCTGCAGAGCAATTCGATCGGATGATTTCATTTTGTAAGCTCAAGTAGCGAAAAGACAGGTGGAAGTTTTCGCTGCTGCAGACCACACCTTCACTTTATCTTCTCTCCAGTTTTTTTGGGCCCCTTCTTGCTACACATTTTGTACATCGTGTCTATAAGGCATTTTGATAAGTGAACACCAGGCAATGCTGCTATACTCTGTAGTACTATGTATTGCAAATATTAAGTTTAGAAAAGTATATTTCCACCTCCAAATTCAATTATAAGGCAGTGCTGACCAACTATGGTGTGTGGTGCTTTGCAAAACAAAAACTATAAAAAACGGAAAGAACACTACTAAAAAAAATGGGAGAAAAGCTAAATATATTGGGCTAAGAAGACACTTAAATGATAACAATAGACCTCAAGGAGGTGTGTCGAATAATCTTGGCCTAATAGAGAGCTATAGGACTGCCTGACGCTGTCCTACATTTCAATATAAACCCAGTATTGCCTTACCCCTCTATATGCTAAATTCTTAACACTCTATGGGGCAACAAGTGTAAAGACTAGAGAGTTGAGAAGAATATCTACAGGCCACTCTACATTAATATGAAACACTAACTAAGCCTGACCTGATATGTTCCAGACAAAAGGTCACCCTATACTAGATAGGAGCCCAGCACTAAGTCTATCCTGATGGCCAATGCTCAAGTAATCCCTTATACTATACATATGGCGTAGGCTGGGCCTATGGCATGTGAATCCTCCAGTCTTGCCCATAATAGATGCCAGGCTTGCTCATTCCTAGTCTATATATTATTCAGAATATAAAGTTCTTTAGTGTAAGCAAACCGTGCCTGAGTCTAGGGAGAGGACAGGGGTAAGTTAGGATGGGGCTGAGGACAGATAAGGCAATATAAATGGGTTGTGCATGTCAGTGGTTGGGGTATCAACCTGGTTATTTGGGATAAGTAAAAAGTGCCATATAAAGGGGAATTTTTGTTACCCCCACTAGCACCCCCATAGCCAGTCACCATCCATTCAATACGTCTGCACTGATAAAACCTACTGTAAAATCTCAAACAACCTATACAACCTAGGTAAATGCTTATATGTCCAATGTCATCTTTCCTCTCCTCAAACCACACTTCCTGTACAACCAGAGGTTCCTTTGAGGCATACACATGGAATAAACAACAGGGTTTACAACAAAATCTGGGTTTTTTACTAAGTACACAAGAGTCCCTTTCGTGAAAAGGGCAGTGAGCTGACCTAGAAAAAAAACAACAAAACATATATAAAAAAAAGAAAACAGCAACTATAAAACCACTGGGAATCCTAATATAGGACCTAGAGGATGAACCCTTATAGGGGCTGGGAAAAAAAAACATTGCAAAATGATCCGTTACCCTATGTTGTCTGTGGAATTTTGTAAGCTCACTGAAAGTACACAGAGGTAGGTGGAGGGAAAGTAAAAATGCAATTTTCTTTATACAGAAAGTTTACTGAAAAAGAACCCCAAGTGTGAGTATAAATGACCCCTGCACATAGCTGTGGTAGAACAAGACATTAATATCACCTACAAAGATACCTAACTGATGGGATCAAAGGCAATATGAGAACTCACAACCCCCAAAGAACATGACATAAGCTCCCCCCGAGTGGTGGGGGTGTGTTATAACGGCACAGAGATGAATGTGGCACTGCAACGTCACGGGTGACTAATAAACCTGCAGATCAATCAGCAAATGGTGCATGCATCACAAGCAAGGCTGCGAGATAATTTATACCACCTAATGTATTCTGCATAAACTCTGTAGGATCTGAGGTGTTGGTAGATGCTGGTGTGTGACATGGTAGGTACCACAGCAGGTTAAAAAAATGAAGAGACTGGGCAGTCTGTACACAGGGAAGAACCAGAATAAAATGTGGGAAATCTCTGCTCCGGAACCCCCCCCAGATATTGGGAAGCAAACACTGAAAAAGTTGCCCTATTTTGGCATGAGGTGGGTGCTGTCCACTGCATGCCCTACCAAGGATAGTTACGTTTAATACTTTTAGATAGATTTAAAAGGCCTAAAAAACAATCAAAATGTATCGCGCACTGATCTGACTTCAGTAGACAGATCCTGCTTCTAGGAATCACATTATCCTGCACTGCATTACTCAATACCCTTGTAGGGCTCAGTTGCTGTTCTACCAGCCTTAAAAGCAACCGATCGGAAACAATCTTTCAGCACTTTATCATAGTTAGTGTGAACTGCATTTGGTTGCTGTGGGTAGGTATATCTAAACAAATAAAAATCAGTCTTCCTGGAGTGCTGATTCAGACAAGTGGTGTGTGGCATGCCCATGATATTTCAAGCTGTGCCGATTCGTGTGGGTGGAAAGAGCCGTCATTTACACTTGGTGTAGGTGGTTATAGTAAAAGACAAAGGTGTATACACCGACCCATTCCAATGTATTGTCTGTTACTCCACTGTCTTCCAGAACGTAAAATAGAGCCTGTTACTCCTGTGGGAATGCATGTCACAATGCAGAGGGGTGAACTGTTGCTGTGCTAGGCCTTCCTTGACATGGGCACCATACTTCCACACA
Source organism: Nanorana parkeri (assembly GCF_000935625.1). Classification (NCBI taxonomy): domain Eukaryota; kingdom Metazoa; phylum Chordata; class Amphibia; order Anura; family Dicroglossidae; genus Nanorana; species Nanorana parkeri. Next base: position 51,224 of record NW_017307626.1, read on the forward strand.
GAAGACAACTACAATGGTTGTTTGATGACTGCAAATACATTAACAATCGTAGCTTGGTATCTCTGTGCCATGAAAGTCGCCAGTGGCCCAGTTATCAGGTTTTGTTCTATTATCTGATAATGGGGTCACATATGGTGCCTTTTCTGCACTTTAAACAAATTAGGACACGAGCCCTCATTTATGAAAGGATCATTCCATCCAAAACGGATATTTCAATTTATGGGAGATGCTGGAGACTGCCTACATATCTCTTGGGCACCCCAGGATCAACATTTTTACACTTGAGCACTCCAAAAGACAGGACTATCTCCAAACACAAAACCTGCAGTTCCATTGTGCAGACTCTCAGTGATGCACAGCACAAGCTGTGCATGTCTTGTTACAGCAAACATCCCATAGGATTCTATTTATTGTATCAACAATAACACCAAAACTTAATAAAATATATTTAAAACTATCAAGAATGCAAGATACGGTCAAGATTTGGTTTTATTTGTGTTGACTATTAGAATGCCGAGTGCTTCTTTGTGATCGGCAGCTATTATGAGAGGGTCTCCTGCTCCCTGTTGGATATGTATCTATTTTATATTACAGAGAATGCAACAGGAGATAGGAAATGGCTCAAGGTAGGGCTGGAACTATGGCAGAGTAATCCTGCCACTGTACTCCACAATACATGTAGAAAGTCAGTGACCAATGTCTGAAATATCACTTTTGGGTGGAATAAATCTCATGGGAAACTGTCTTAGTTTGCGTTGCCTGTGTCATCCAGTCAAACTCTCCATGTCAGTCCCAGTATGAAGAGAATGAATGAAAGGATATTCTTAGTATTTGCTGTGGGCAATGCAAACCGTAAACAGTTCTTTTTTCAGCACTTTGATAAATGAGGCTCTCTGTACAGAAGTATTAACAGCACAGGGCTGCAGTACAGTCCGTACAGGATACAACCCGATAACAGTCTTTTGCATATGCATAAATAGGGACAGTCTCTACCTGCATAGCTGTACACAGTGCTTACTATGCTGCTAAACTCCCGCTAATACCGCTCTACAAAAATATAGAATAGTGCATCAATATTCGTACTCTGTCACTCATACTCATACGTAGAATCATTTTTGTATACTATTGACTTAATGGCAGCATACCAATATATTATGGTGACAAAAGGTCTTTATTACACCAAAATACTGACCTAAATAAATGGCGTTCCTGTACTGACAAGAGTATGATAACACGTATTATATGGACTGGCACAATTGGCAGTTTTTTTAAACAAACTTGTTGGAAGTTGTTGCTGCTTTCACTTAATTTGCGGCTTCCAGGACACCGATAGACTGCATTTCATATATGCTTGTTCAATCATGAGAGGGCCGATTCAACCACATTCTGGAAACAGGAAGGCCATGGGCTTGATCTTTGTAGTATTTTGAAGGCAACATCTTCTATGTAAGCGTGCACTTAGGGGTCAATTTATAGATGTCTCCATACAAGATTCACACAATTTTCATCCAGGATTTACTAATTTTTTCTATTAAAAAGGGGGCGAAACTTGGGTTGAGTGAATCTTATGTGAGAACACTAAAATAAACCCCTCAGTGTTAAAGTATAAGTCTAGCCAAAACTTTTTTTTTTTTTTTTAAAGTTTGGAAAGAGCAGGAAAAGTGGCAAATTACAAGTACCCGTAAATCGTCTGTGAGATCTCTCAGATGGATGCTTGTCCTCTAGCTCATGGAAGTAACGTGTAAGGCCCCATGGACACAGGCTCCTGCATTAAACACAGGAAAAGTTATGTGAGAAGTATAAAAAAAATGTATGCTTCCCAGATAATTTTTCCTGTTCTTAGATGTTTCTGGCTTTAGTTACGTTTACATGTGTTTAGCAGTGTGCAATGCGGCTAAATGGTCCCAGGACATGGAAAACTCATGTTAGTGTAGACACAGCTAGACTGAATAGGCGGGGAGAGATAGAATGGGTTCTATTCCGTTAGATCATTTCCAATCCTCCTGGAATCCCATTTAAAGGGACTGTAAACTCGGGAGCTAAATCTTAAAAATGCATTCATGTACCTTAACTAATAACAAGAATGTATCTTATTTGTGTGTCACTCAGCTATAGATCCTGAAATCATCTCTGAATGGTGCTGACACTGTCCTTCCTTCTGGAGGGTAGCTACTTTTGTTCCCCATGGTCCCTGTGTGTGTTGTAAAGTAGCCGCCACTCCAACCTCACTTCTGTGATGGACTACAATATCAATACAAATTAGTAAACTAAATGTGAGAATGTAGTCTATCACAGGAGTGAGCTTGGAGCGGTGACTACTTTACAACACACACAGGGACCGTGGGGAGCAAAGGTAGCCACCCACCCACCAGAAGGAAAGACAGTGTCAGTATGAATTCAGAGGTGATTGGAGGATCTACAGTTGAGTGATACACAAATAAGATACATTGTTGTTAATAGTTAAGGTTCTTGAATGTATATTTAAGATTTAGCTCCTGAGTTTAGTGTCCCTTTAAATTATAACTTACCAAAGTATTGGACTGAAATCATAGATTGTTTACTATAGTAGAGCTCTTAATTACATTTATAAATACATATCTTAGAATAAAAACTACAGGCTTTAAATTTGTTATTAACATATGTGAAAGTGTGATCAGATGAACATAAATAATAGGATTTCATAGTTTTAAAAAATATATTTATGTGTATAGTCTTTAAACACTTGGGGACAGCCATTTTTGCTCATTTCATATGGAGGTTTTGGGTGAGATGTGACCTGAGTGAAAAAAACAAACTGCAAGTGTGAATCAAGAGTTTGTGTATTATGGAACATGGGCAGCAATATTTAAAGGAGAACTATGAGGTGAGTGCTTTTCACTCACCTCATAGTTCTAGCCGACCTGTGACAATGAGACTGTCACAGGTCGGCTCAGTAGATCGGGAGGTGAGCGAACACATACCAGTGTGTGACATGGTAGGTACCACAGCAGGTTAAAAAAATGAAGAGACTGGGCAGTCTGTACACAGGGAAGAACCAGAATAAAATGTGGGAAATCTCTGCTCCGGAACCCCCCCCAGATATTGGGAAGCAAACACTGAAAAAGTTGCCCTATTTTGGCATGAGGTGGGTGCTGTCCACTGCATGCCCTACCAAGGATAGTTACGTTTAATACTTTTAGATAGATTTAAAAGGCCTAAAAAACAATCAAAATGTATCGCGCACTGATCTGACTTCAGTAGACAGATCCTGCTTCTAGGAATCACATTATCCTGCACTGCATTACTCAATACCCTTGTAGGGCTCAGTTGCTGTTCTACCAGCCTTAAAAGCAACCGATCGGAAACAATCTTTCAGCACTTTATCATAGTTAGTGTGAACTGCATTTGGTTGCTGTGGGTAGGTATATCTAAACAAATAAAAATCAGTCTTCCTGGAGTGCTGATTCAGACAAGTGGTGTGTGGCATGCCCATGATATTTCAAGCTGTGCCGATTCGTGTGGGTGGAAAGAGCCGTCATTTACACTTGGTGTAGGTGGTTATAGTAAAAGACAAAGGTGTATACACCGACCCATTCCAATGTATTGTCTGTTACTCCACTGTCTTCCAGAACGTAAAATAGAGCCTGTTACTCCTGTGGGAATGCATGTCACAATGCAGAGGGGTGAACTGTTGCTGTGCTAGGCCTTCCTTGACATGGGCACCATACTTCCACACAGAAGACAACTACAATGGTTGTTTGATGACTGCAAATACATTAACAATCGTAGCTTGGTATCTCTGTGCCATGAAAGTCGCCAGTGGCCCAGTTATCAGGTTTTGTTCTATTATCTGATAATGGGGTCACATATGGTGCCTTTTCTGCACTTTAAACAAATTAGGACACGAGCCCTCATTTATGAAAGGATCATTCCATCCAAAACGGATATTTCAATTTATGGGAGATGCTGGAGACTGCCTACATATCTCTTGGGCACCCCAGGATCAACATTTTTACACTTGAGCACTCCAAAAGACAGGACTATCTCCAAACACAAAACCTGCAGTTCCATTGTGCAGACTCTCAGTGATGCACAGCACAAGCTGTGCATGTCTTGTTACAGCAAACATCCCATAGGATTCTATTTATTGTATCAACAATAACACCAAAACTTAATAAAATATATTTAAAACTATCAAGAATGCAAGATACGGTCAAGATTTGGTTTTATTTGTGTTGACTATTAGAATGCCGAGTGCTTCTTTGTGATCGGCAGCTATTATGAGAGGGTCTCCTGCTCCCTGTTGGATATGTATCTATTTTATATTACAGAGAATGCAACAGGAGATAGGAAATGGCTCAAGGTAGGGCTGGAACTATGGCAGAGTAATCCTGCCACTGTACTCCACAATACATGTAGAAAGTCAGTGACCAATGTCTGAAATATCACTTTTGGGTGGAATAAATCTCATGGGAAACTGTCTTAGTTTGCGTTGCCTGTGTCATCCAGTCAAACTCTCCATGTCAGTCCCAGTATGAAGAGAATGAATGAAAGGATATTCTTAGTATTTGCTGTGGGCAATGCAAACCGTAAACAGTTCTTTTTTCAGCACTTTGATAAATGAGGCTCTCTGTACAGAAGTATTAACAGCACAGGGCTGCAGTACAGTCCGTACAGGATACAACCCGATAACAGTCTTTTGCATATGCATAAATAGGGACAGTCTCTACCTGCATAGCTGTACACAGTGCTTACTATGCTGCTAAACTCCCGCTAATACCGCTCTACAAAAATATAGAATAGTGCATCAATATTCGTACTCTGTCACTCATACTCATACGTAGAATCATTTTTGTATACTATTGACTTAATGGCAGCATACCAATATATTATGGTGACAAAAGGTCTTTATTACACCAAAATACTGACCTAAATAAATGGCGTTCCTGTACTGACAAGAGTATGATAACACGTATTATATGGACTGGCACAATTGGCAGTTTTTTTAAACAAACTTGTTGGAAGTTGTTGCTGCTTTCACTTAATTTGCGGCTTCCAGGACACCGATAGACTGCATTTCATATATGCTTGTTCAATCATGAGAGGGCCGATTCAACCACATTCTGGAAACAGGAAGGCCATGGGCTTGATCTTTGTAGTATTTTGAAGGCAACATCTTCTATGTAAGCGTGCACTTAGGGGTCAATTTATAGATGTCTCCATACAAGATTCACACAATTTTCATCCAGGATTTACTAATTTTTTCTATTAAAAAGGGGGCGAAACTTGGGTTGAGTGAATCTTATGTGAGAACACTAAAATAAACCCCTCAGTGTTAAAGTATAAGTCTAGCCAAAACTTTTTTTTTTTTTTTTAAAGTTTGGAAAGAGCAGGAAAAGTGGCAAATTACAAGTACCCGTAAATCGTCTGTGAGATCTCTCAGATGGATGCTTGTCCTCTAGCTCATGGAAGTAACGTGTAAGGCCCCATGGACACAGGCTCCTGCATTAAACACAGGAAAAGTTATGTGAGAAGTATAAAAAAAATGTATGCTTCCCAGATAATTTTTCCTGTTCTTAGATGTTTCTGGCTTTAGTTACGTTTACATGTGTTTAGCAGTGTGCAATGCGGCTAAATGGTCCCAGGACATGGAAAACTCATGTTAGTGTAGACACAGCTAGACTGAATAGGCGGGGAGAGATAGAATGGGTTCTATTCCGTTAGATCATTTCCAATCCTCCTGGAATCCCATTTAAAGGGACTGTAAACTCGGGAGCTAAATCTTAAAAATGCATTCATGTACCTTAACTAATAACAAGAATGTATCTTATTTGTGTGTCACTCAGCTATAGATCCTGAAATCATCTCTGAATGGTGCTGACACTGTCCTTCCTTCTGGAGGGTAGCTACTTTTGTTCCCCATGGTCCCTGTGTGTGTTGTAAAGTAGCCGCCACTCCAACCTCACTTCTGTGATGGACTACAATATCAATACAAATTAGTAAACTAAATGTGAGAATGTAGTCTATCACAGGAGTGAGCTTGGAGCGGTGACTACTTTACAACACACACAGGGACCGTGGGGAGCAAAGGTAGCCACCCACCCACCAGAAGGAAAGACAGTGTCAGTATGAATTCAGAGGTGATTGGAGGATCTACAGTTGAGTGATACACAAATAAGATACATTGTTGTTAATAGTTAAGGTTCTTGAATGTATATTTAAGATTTAGCTCCTGAGTTTAGTGTCCCTTTAAATTATAACTTACCAAAGTATTGGACTGAAATCATAGATTGTTTACTATAGTAGAGCTCTTAATTACATTTATAAATACATATCTTAGAATAAAAACTACAGGCTTTAAATTTGTTATTAACATATGTGAAAGTGTGATCAGATGAACATAAATAATAGGATTTCATAGTTTTAAAAAATATATTTATGTGTATAGTCTTTAAACACTTGGGGACAGCCATTTTTGCTCATTTCATATGGAGGTTTTGGGTGAGATGTGACCTGAGTGAAAAAAACAAACTGCAAGTGTGAATCAAGAGTTTGTGTATTATGGAACATGGGCAGCAATATTTAAAGGAGAACTATGAGGTGAGTGCTTTTCACTCACCTCATAGTTCTAGCCGACCTGTGACAATGAGACTGTCACAGGTCGGCTCAGTAGATCGGGAGGTGAGCGAACACATACCGGGTTCGCTCGCCTCTCGATCCTGTCACAGCTCTCTGCCGTGACAGGGGGAGGGGCTGGATTCCCCTCTCCCCGCTCTGATCTGCCAGCGCTGACTGGCGGAATAGATAGGCAGAGCCAGCTGTCACTCACGCAGCTGGGGGGATCCCGTCATCTACGTCGGGATCCGCTCCGGCGTCTCAGTATACCGCGAGCTGTAGCTCGCGGTATACTGAGCTTAGGGTAACGGGAGGACGCTAGCTTGTGTCCTCCCGTTACCCTAAGGAGAACTATGGGGAAAAACACTGACCCCATAGTTCTCCTTTAATGTGCTTTCTTCTCAGAAAACCACATTGGCCTGCACTGACCCTACATATAAATGTGTATTTACTGAAAAAACATCAGCATTTTCCTCTAAGACATCTAAGCAAAAGGATCCTGCTAGAGGCCAAAATGGTTCACCATGGCAATTTTTGTAATGTAAGCCAAAACTGTGAGGACACCTTTAGATGCATTTGTAGATGTGATCTTTAGCTCTCATATACAACTGTGTATGCTTTGCAATCCAAGAAATGTCTGACCTATTCAGTATGACTATGTGAATTATTAATTATGTTTAACTTTCTTGAACAGTTTTTGTTGCCCAAAGCAACCGGTTTTTCCCTTTCATTCCCTCATAATGCACCCAAAACATGAAAGAAGGAAGAACCTTGTGCCTGATCTTCCTTGTGATGCTTCCCTGACATTGAACAGTAGGACTGATTAATCAGAACTGGAGAGAAGAAACTGCTGGTGCCCACAGAGACCAGGCATTGGATTTCACTTTCCAAGTTGTACTGGAAAATAGGCTTGGTAGCTCTGGGCAGCTACACACTCATCACCAGTATATTCCCTGTGAGCAGATTGCCCTATGAACGGAATGTAAATAAACAGCACTTTTTTAACCCACGGTAGTTAAACACCACTTGCATAGCTGTTCTACTGAGCCCTGCCTGGTAACCCTTCAAGTGCTGGAAAGGAAAGTGGGTTGGGGCAGTAACACAGATTTTATAGTATGAGGGGTTTAACAGACGTGACCGTGTCCAGCAAAAGGCATCATTTTTTTTTTTTTTACCAAGTGTACCAATCACCCATACACAATCAAGGCAGCCACTTTGTGCAAACAGGCCTGTATGTCAGAGTATGCAGCTTGTTGACTTGCTATGTAAAGATTGCATAACTCTTTGAGCATAGTTACTGGTTTGTAGTAAATAGGCTACAAAAATGTTTGGCCTCATACAAAATGGCTGAACCTTTCTGCATATGAGCAACAGGACAAGTCCACTTTGAATCCTTGTTATGGTAATCCAAAGGCCTACTTGCAAGTGCAAGCTTACAAGATTTAGTCACATAAGCACTGGTGGTTTTAATAACCATATAATAAGGTTTCCACTCAGCATGATACAATAGTATTTGAATATACACTATATATATATTTATCTATACACACAATACAGAGGCAACTTAGGTTGCAAGCTAGCTGTTAACGTGCAGGCATAATGTTGCAGATACATTTGCACCATTAAGAAGCAAATATCGTAATAAGATGGCATTTACATAGATCTTTAAAAACCAAGCAATGTTCTTATTGCCTATGTGAGGAAATCCTGCAAACCTTGCCGTTGTCTTTGGATTTGATTAGCTAACAGGATTCTAGGCCTCCCTCATGACTACAGCGTTTTCTCAACCATCCCTGATGCTGAACTCTAGTCTAACCTGAGTGAGGGGGTACTTTGTGGATAAAACATTCAGGCTGTCACCTGTGATTAGGGCTGTCAGCAGGCAGGCTGGTATCATCTGGCTTTCAGGCCCTTAGTAATATAATACACCTGCAATAGAATACAACCTATAATGCATCTGTAATGTACAGTGCAGACAAGCTTAAGTGCATCTACCACCTGTACACAGTGATGGCAGCAATTTTGGGTTATTAAAAACATTCAGTCCGTTGAGTCGCACCACTGAGACATGACCGACAAAATCATGCTAAGTATTTCAGTGATGCCTCTCACTTCCGTCTGATCACCAGCTCTCATAACAAAATGGCCACACCACAGTGTGCAGGTGACAAGTCCACTTCTGCCATATTTCCATGTCCCACCAGAAGTATAAAAATCTTATCATATAGATCTGTCTAAATAATGAACTGTACCGCCTTCGTGGCCTAACACAGTAATTAATGAGTTATCTTGAAGAGACACAATGAGAAAGACCTGCTTGGAAACCCGTAAAATGAAAAAACTTTTCTTTTTTTTGTTAGTTTTGTGTTTCATATATAGACCTAAATATACAGACCCTCCCACAAAAAGTTAAAATACAAGAAAATGTGGAGATTGAGCTTTGTTTTAACCCTGTGTTTTGACGCAGCTAGTGTGTCTCCTTAACCCTTCCCGCATGGCAAGGGTTTCATGTCTACAATCCAATGGCAGGAAAGGGGTACAGTGACATGATGACCCCAGGCCAAAATGCATACATATATATGAATATATTAATATATACATATATATATTTCTGCAGAATCTCTTTCTTCACTTGTGAGAAAAACAACTTGTGCACAAATTCAGGCAGAGTAAGTTCAAGCAAAGACTTCCATTTTGTGTTTTGTATGTACACTGACAAAGTCATGTGACTGCTTGTTTCTTTATAAATATACAGATAATCAGGTGGGGTATCTTATGGACAGAAAAGGGGAAAGGGGGGGTGTCTGTACTCACAACTCCTATATGTTTCAGTTTACTGGTGAGCCTAGGCACTCGGCCTTACGTTGCATAATGATTAGGGTCCAGAAGCTTGGAACATATAGAACCTGAGAGTGTTCTGAGACAGAGAGCGGATTCTGAAAAAAAAGAATGAAGTCATAGCAGAGTCCTTTAACCCCTTCAGAGCCCCAGTAGTATTTTCCAGCAGTGAAGAAGTTAATCTCACATAATTTTTTTGTCTTACCAAAAGAGAGAAAAAAAATCTATATATAGCTATATTTCAATATATATTTGAATAAACCAACATATCTGCAGGTCAGAGCTTTGAGGATGTATAAAGCACTGTAGGAGATAGGTTTGCCTCCTCCACTCCTGCCCGGTATTACTAGCTGAAGTAATACCATGCAGTTTTTATCAAATGTCGAATCATCTCTGATGGGGAAAAAGAGGGGATTAAAGGGAGGAATCTTTAACCACTGAACTGACAGAAATTCCCTGAAAGCCAAGAGGTTAAAGAAATCCAGGTTACCCCTCCCCACAATACACATTAACATTTGTATATAAAGTTCTCTATAACTGTGGTATTATCTAAAAAAGAGAGGAATTTTACAAGCGTCTGAGCTTTTCATCCCTCCATTTTTAGAGTACCCATCTCTAAGGCTATACAGGGGTGATGGCTGATGGTGCTTCTGCAGTACTCAAACCTTCACCCCTGTCCTATG
>NW_017307626.1:61596-82176 GCF_000935625.1 Nanorana parkeri
CTCCTGTCCTATGATAAAAGAAAAAAAAAAAACACTTAAAAGTTTTAAAGACAACCCACTCTCCTGTAAAACGGTTTTGTAAATTATGGCTAAGATCTGTTTAACCCAAAGTGTTTTACCCCACAAATCACAAATTTGGGGTTAATAAGGAATCAAAACAAAAAAGAAACCCCATTAAATTACTTTGAAAGGTAATAAGGTCATCTAAAATTATTTAAAAAAAAGTTCTTGTTATCAAATCCTTGTTTTTCTTTGAGTTGCATGGGGCTGGAGGAGGCACACTGTTGAGGTCTGTAGGATCAATCATCTGTGGTTGAGACAGTCCTTGTGGGTTTTTTTTCTTTTCTTTTCGTTTTTTTTTTTTTTTTTAATGCTGTAGATAGAAATATGAAGAGAGGTTTTTGGTATCCCCCCTGCTCTTTATCTATTTTTTTGATTTTTAATTACTGAAGTTCAGTGAATGTCCCATCTGTCCACTCCTGTGGATATTTTCTGTAGAGACGCCGCTTTAGCTTTTTCAGCTGGTGAGAATTGATAGTCCACTGAGTTCTGAATACGAAGTTCTCACCCTGAGCCACCATAGCGAGGTCGGCAGGATAGAGACAGAGAAGGGTTGCGGTGGTTGAGGTATGAGTGTATGAGAAAAAAAGTAACAAATAAACATCTTCCTGGTTTAATCTCGGTGTGAGTAAAGTGTATGTGTGCGAGGTGGGAGCGTGAGCATGGTGTTTTTAACTCACCTCCTCATTCCTGGCGTGCAAATTAAGCCGCCTCCATTTACTGTCAGTTTAATCGATTTCTCTGATAACATAATGAATGTACGGAAAAAAAAAAAGAAATATCTCAGAGAGAGTTACATGTAGTGTTAAGAAGTTGGCATTAGGGGAGGTCCACAATCCTGACATTGCAAAAGGTTCAACATCATTCAGCCTTGAGATTTTGTGTGCCGCTAGTCATGAGGAAGCTGGCTAATCTTCAGAGTCGTTGCCTTCACTAGAGATGTGGTGGCCTCAGATCTTCACTGATGTGCCCTTCATGAATCTCTTTTTTGATGTACTAGAGGTGTGACCAGAGATCAGGGCTGGACAGGAAGAAAACAGGCTGCAGGTTGTGGTCAGTGTCACCTCCCCCCCCAAAAAAAGTGTCAGTCCAAGCTGTATTGTTGGGAGAACACCCTAGTGAAGTATTGGAGATATGCCCCCATAAGAAGCTGGTGGGTTTCTGAATTCAAAGACTGAATATCATTCGCATAGCCCTACTGGTCATAAAAATGTCCTTCCTAACAGCTAAACAAGTGTTCTCAGCTGATGGCTCCCAACTTCAATCGCGAACCCATCAAGAAAACCATCCTGTAGTAAGCGGGTGAGTATAACAGGCACGGAGACTCCTTTGTGAAGTCGAGAGCAAAGAGTTAATGCGAGATCTCTCAGTTAGGATATGTTCCTGTAACCCAATATGCAGATAAACAACAGGGTAACTACAAGGCTACTGAGGTACTCAGTATTGCTACCTGTTGCAAGAACCAACCAACTCCTTGTTGATCTTTCTTCTAGTTTTACCTTCCCTCCAGCCGTATTCTAAAAGAAAAGAACAAGCCTGCATCCATCTCAAGTGCCTTTTTGAGAGTTTTTCGGCAGCAAAGGGGCAATAAAAGTAAATTAAACAAAGTTACAAGAATGAAAAAAAAACAACAAACAAGATGTAGCCACCTTACAGGTGAACACACAGCAGCACATATATACAAATATATACACATTTTTGTTTTCTTATTTAGAGTGTGCTAAGCACACAGGTTTGCAAAGACAAAATTGAGACAGACAAGAGGGCAGAGGTGAAAGGGATTCTGGGTTAATTAGCCAGGTCTCTAAGGCCTGGAAGTTTTAATGTCCACTGAGTGGACCGGACCTTTTTTATCTTTTTAACGTCCAGTCCGCAGACGTTAAGCTAAGAGAGATAGCTGTTCGGGGCCACATTGGCAGTCGGCAGTGCAAAAGGCTGACCGTCAACACAGCCCAGAACTAAGAAAAACACTATTTCAAAAAACAAAACATTTTTTCCTTTCCTAAACAGCTGAGGTAAGACAGATGCAGAGTGTTTTAAATTCGCTGCGAGAAAACTTAGCACCACCCAGAACCAGAGAGAAAAAAACACCTTTTGAAAGGGAAAATAACGTTATGACTGCATCCTTAGAAATTGCTTGATATAGATTAGGAAATTGCTTTTTTTTTGTATCAAAATAGCTGAAGTCAGCATTTAATAGGTGTAATATGCCAAAATCACCCATAGCTTATATCCGAAAGCAGATAGATTTGGAGTTTTTCTTCATAGTTCTCAGCTTGGAATTCTCTCTGGTAGTGGAATGATCTAACAACGGGTTTCCCATCTTGGAACAGCAGACATCATCTAATCCCAGGTGACTGGACAAATGGTGGTTAAACGTGATTTTTTTCCTCATTCTACATATATAAAGTAGATATCCCTAGTTTGATTCCTATGGTCCTACCAGCATTGGACAACGATCAGAATGTCAATCAGGCAAGTAAGATTAATCTGGGAGCCACAAGGCCATGTTGGAACCTACTAGCTGGTGAGATATTGTTCTACTTTGACAACCTCCTGTCTCCTAGTCACCTAAATGGTCACTATTTAGGTGAATGAGTGCATGTTTCTTTATGGCAGTTGACTGCAAAAACATTTTAACATTTTTTGCTAAGGTTTTGACCACTACCTAAAGTTTGCTTTGCTCCACTGAGCTTTAGATTCTAAAACAATTATTTCAGGGAGAAAAGAACACCTGGGCTTAGTTGATGTCTCTGTGACAGCACAGTATCAAATTCTACATTGGTATCCCCAGCTAATGGCACAGAATTCCCTTTTGCAGAGCCAACCTCGCTTCCAAATAATAAGTGTACAAATTTGTAACAAAAAATGTCTGCATATATGGGCTTTATAAAAGGAAACATATATACATGCATATGTATAATTAAGTGCTTTGTTAATTCGGCTTTTAGGAGTGAAGGGTTGGGGATGGGCATCTGTCTGCGGAAAATGTTGAACCCCCCCCCCAAAAAAATGGGTAGGGGGGTTAAATTGTGAAAAATACTACATATTAAGTGCTTTATCAGCCAAACTATTTTGGCAGCAGCTAAAATCTCCCTAGGGAACAACAAAGAGGGTTCAACAAACTATCACAATGGCTGTAATCTATCCGACCACAGACATGAGGGACTTGGCTGTTCTCCTGGCTCCTAGCACACACAACTCCCAAATGCTCCAGGTGTGATGGGGGACAGTCCCAAGCTTTAGAGCAGTTCAGGGGAGAGGGTGCTTGTTTCATTATTCTAGTTATGGGTCCCTGTAAGTGTAGTTACATCCCAGCTATGAAGGTTTATTTATGGTGTGGATAACACAGCACAAAATACTCTCCAATGAGACTTTGGTCATATTGGTCCAATATGACCCAAAACATCATCCAATTGCTTGCCATGGGATAAGAAAGTTTTGCTTTCTTGGTGCGCCTTTTCCTATACTAGTAAATCAAAGACTCTAGCAAAACTATTTTTTTAATTTTTTTTCATCAATAAAAAAATACATTTTTGGTAAGTGCTAACTAGAGAAACACAGCCTTCTTCATGACCAGTTCTCTAAAAACTGTCCACAATAAGCATAATCAAGATGCACCACAGAGTCAGCTACAGCCATGTAGCATTTCTAAAATAAATATGGGATACAAAATAACAAAATAAGTGCTTTTCTTTTTTTAAGTTGAGCTTATTTTAAAACTAAAACATTCAAACATAAATTGGAAAATCATAATTGGTAAGAAGTGCTTTTTTGCAAAGTGCAAGAAGAAAGACTTGGGCATAGTTACAGTCTACATTAAAATGGGGCTCTCCCCTACTATTTGCAAAGCAACCCAAAAAAATGGGTTAGGCCATCAATATGACTTGCTATACAATAAGGCCTGGAACTTTATAAAGCCACAAAGTATTGCATTACTAAAGATCCAGAGAATGGTGCAAGACAGCAGCAAAAGAAGGGTTAAAATATGCAATAATGGCGCTTGAAAAAGTGCTTCTTAGAAAATTTTTGGTTTGCTTAGCTGGTGAGGGTGTCTGGTTTTCCGCATGACAGTGAAGAAGGAAAAGGGAGGTGACAGAGGGGCTACTTTGGTGCAATTTTTCGACCCAAGTGGGTTGTGGTTTTCACGTAACCGAGGGTGCCATAGAGGGAATTCTGTGCGTGGGCGTGCTTTCATCACACATAGAAAACTCAACAACCCCCAAACTGCCTCGCCAATTCGGAGGAAATGCAAACTGACCCAACGCAATCTGCATAGGTGTTTAAGAGCTTGAGGGATGATATCTGATTGTGCAATATATATCTATACACATAGAAGTACCATGTCTGTGTGGTATTCTCATATACACTAATTAAATCCTTGTAATAGCCTAAGCCCAAAATATAACTGACAAAGAGAATCACATTCTGTTAGATGTCTATAATGGTACCTTCAGATGCGAGTCATGAGCGACAATGAAATGAGGCAGATCTTGGCACCACATGAAAGCGGAATGACTAATGGCCAGATTGAGTATTTTACCCAACAGGCCATAGTTTCTCTGGTTTTGTGCCAATGGCAGCGTGGAGATATGGAGCAACTGCATACTTGTGCCTTCATAGCAGCTCCGTGGGTACCTTAGTGGGTCAGTAAATATAAAATGTCAGGTTGCTTTAGATAAAAGAGCTTTTTATAGCACCATGGATAAATCTGATATAGAAGATTAGAAATTCTACACGGTGAATATGGTTATTTGGGGGGATCGTTTCCTGTACAGAGCTAACGTCATGTACAGTCATCTCACACAAACGTTAGCCTAAAATGGTTGCTAACATAGAACAATAGATTAGCCAGGTCAAATATGGCAATATCTGTCCAGATGTGGACGAATTTGTATACATGTACAGCTATTATTAGCTCTTTTACATAAAATAACTTTTTATTTTGTTACTGCTTATAAAACATGGCAGCAGAACTGCGTCATTACACATGCAGCTCATGATTAATGCATTACAGTGTTTTGCCTTCATCTATGGCTAATTAACTGTACAGCCATCATATGCCTGCTGGTAGATATACAAGTATAGATATACAGCATAATCAGATATTTCTAAGTACACCACACCAAATGGAGCAGTGAATTAATGCTTTCTGTTTTGTAACAAATCCTCGGCCCACAGAACCAGGACAGGTAGACAGTTCATATAGTACAGAAAGGCGAGGGGAAACCTTGCGTCGCAGCTTGACACTGCATGACATAAGACAGGGCAGCTTTGGCCAAGGCAGGAGCTGACATGGCAACTTTTGATGGTCCTGAGTCTGCATAAACATCTCAGCTTAACAAGGCCAAGCTTTTGAAGCTCTTATCTTCTTCTCAGCGAAACATAACATATATATGTGTGTATACACAAATATCTCTCTCTATATTATATACACACATACATACACACAGACTTTTTTTTTATGTGGGAAGGAAGAGAACTTTCAGTCTCACTCATGTTGTACCCATCCCATATCTGAAATGACCATGTCACTCATGGTGAACGTAGATGGTTTTCAAGGAAACCTCCATTATATAGGGTCTTAGTGTGCCAGATTGGCTTCAAAGGAAATTATGCAAAAAAGGTGATTGCTTCCATAGTAAAACTGTTGGGTGCATCACAATGAAAGCAAAGGCGACTCTAATACTCTTTCCTTCGTGTTGAGCCAAGAGTATGGCTGAAGAACTGTTGATCTGATGTACAATTACGCCAAGATTGGGAGCTTCCATTCTGGCTTGTGCCGGCTTTTAATGGCATCATCAATTTCAGAAGGACCAATCCAGCCACTCCCTTCAATCCTTCCCAGGACATGAGAGCCTTGTAAGGGATGGCATGCTGGAATAGAGCCAAGCAATTCCCTTTCCTCTCTACCCCCCTCCACTGCCCCTTAGACTTCCTGGTCCTCGAACACCTCAAGGAAGAGCGGTGGGAAGAGCTCTGTGGGGCACTCAACCTTCATGTGCAGGAAGCGACTGGCGTGGCATGCTCCAATCATACGCAAGTCAGTCACTTTCATGAGGAGCTTGGGCCAGAAGTGGGGAATGTTGTGTTTGCGGTGATTGATGTAGTGTTCGAAGGCGAGGAGGTAAGTCTCCTGACATTTCTCGATCTTATCCGTGCAGATCAAACCTGTCCGGTCTAAGGAAAAAAAAAAATTACCATTAGAATAAATCCTGCTAAAGGCAATTTGGCACCGTCTTTACATAAAATACAAAGTTCTAAACTAAGATCTTAAATGATGGCAGGGTGATTCCCATTGCATATTTTCTTCTGTCCAAGGGACCGTGCCAATTCTATTTTGGTCTGGATGTGACCGGGTCACTTCAGATTTTCAGTTACCAGCTGAAAAACAACCCAACATGACAGAGATATGGAAATTGCAGTTAACTTGTTTCATAAAAGGTGCAAGTATTAGGACTGCCATTTTTATCCTTTTACCACAACGTGTATATCAGGTGTCCCTTACGTCACTGTGTACATGTTTGTTATGGGTCAGTGACTCAGGAAGTAGTAAAACAAGGATGACTAGTTCCCTTTAAGTGATTTTTTTCCTATACGTTGTATTCAGAAAGTACTCCAACCCCCTTCACTTTTTTCAATTTCGTTATGTTGCAGCCTGATACTACAGTGGTTTAAATTCTTTTTTTTTTCTCTCATTAATCTACACTCAGTACCCCATAATGACAAAGTGAAATCAGAGAATATTAGAAATGTTTGTGAATTTATTAAAAAGAAAAAACTTAAATATCACATTTACCAAAGTATTCAGACACTTTACTCTGTGCTTTGTTGAAGCACCTTTGGCAGCAATTACAGCCTCGAGTCTTTTTGGATATGACGCGACAAGCTTTGCACACCTGGATTGGGGGATTTTCTGCCATTCTTCTTTGCAAATCCTCTCAAGCTCAGTCAGGCTGGATGGGGACCGTTGGTGGACAGCCATTCTCGGGTCTCTCCAGAGATGTTCAATAGGGTTCAAGTCAGGGGCTCTGGCTGGGCCACTCTAGGACATTCACAGAGTTGTCCCTAAGCCACTCCTGTGTTGCCTTGTCTGTGTGCTTCGGACTGTTGTCATGTTGAAAGGTGAACCTTCGGCCCACTCTGAGGTCCTAAGCGCTGTGGAACAGGTTTTCATATCTCTGTACATTGCTCCATTCAGCTTTTCCTCAAACCTGACCAGTCTCCCAGTTCCTGCTGCTGAAAAACACCCCCAGAGCATGATGCTGCCACCACCATGCTTCACTGTTGGGATGGTATTAGGCAGGTGATGAGCGGTGTCTGGTTTCCTCCAATCATAACGTTAGAATTGAGGCCAAACAGTTCAATCTTGGTTTCATCAGACCAGAGAATCTTGTTCTTCACAGTCTGAGAGTACTTTTAGGTGCTTTTTTCAAACTCAAAGCGGACTTTCATGTGTTTTGCGGCAGAGGGTTCCACTCTGCCATAAAGGTCAGATTGGTGGAGTGCTGCAGTGATGGTTGTCCTTCTGGAACTTTGTCCCATCCCCACACAGGATCTCTGGAGCTCAGTCAGAGTGACCACCGGGTTCTTGGTCACTTCTCTTACTAAGGCCCTTCTCCCCCGATTGCTCAGTTTGGCCGGGGCGACCAGCTCTGGTTGTACCAAACTTTTTTGATTTAAGAATTATGGAGGCCACTGTGCTCTTGAGAACCTTCAGTGCAGCAGACATTTTTTGTAGCCTTCCCCAGATCTGTGCCTTGCAATAATCATGTCTCTGAGCTCTGCTCATATACAGTATGCATTGTAAGTATGCTCTGATACAGTATGCATTGTAAGTATGCTCTGATACAGTATGCATTGTCAGCTGTGAGGCCTTCTATAGAGAGGTGCGCGCCTTTCCAAATCATGTCCAATCAATGTAATTTACCTCCCATGGACTCCAATCCAAGTTGTAGAAACATCTCAGCAACGATCAAGAGAAATGGGAGGCACCTGAGCTAAATTTCAAGTAAAAGGCTCTGAATACTTATGCCAATGTGATATTACAGTTATTCCTTTTTCATAAATTTACAGACATTTGTAAGATTCTGTTTTCAATTTGTCATTATGGGGTATTGAGTTGTCAGGGACCCAGGGGGTCCGTTCCTCACCAGGCTCGCCGGCGCGGGCATCGGGCACGGGCTCCTCCTCCTCCTGGCAGGGCATCTAGCGCTGGGATTGCCGGTGCGCATGCGCGAGACGAGTGTGCGGTACGCACGCAGCGCGCGCGTGCCCGGGAGCGTGCGCGTAGTGCGCCACCCCACGTTCCAGGTGCTACTCAGGCTGGGGGAGGATTCCAGCACTCACCAACTGCCCTCGGCCTTGTGATTGGCTCCTGACTGAGGAAGCTTCCTGGTTGCCCTGGCAGCCAGGGGGCGGTCCTGGGTTCCCTGTGTATATAAAGCTGGTCAGAGCCTTGACTCATTGCTGAGTTATTCTACCTCATGGTGAACACCCAGCTCCCTCTTGTGAACCTATCTGTTGATCATACTTCCCGGCTACCGACCCTTTCGCCTGACCCTTCGCCTACGAATCTTGCTGCCTGCCACGACCCGGACCTGGACTCGATTACTCTATTGGATTAACCTTTTGATACTGCGATCTTGGACTTGTTTTCGTCCCTGCCAAGGGGTTCCACTCCTGGCCCAGTTACCCGGCCTGACATGAGTGTAGATTAATGAGGAAACAACTGTAGTATCAGGCTGCAACATAACAAAATTGAAAAAAGTAAAGGGAGTCTGAATATTTTCTGAATGCACTGAATATTTATATCAAGGATTCACTTTAGGACAAAATGATACAGTGTCGCTGTTTTGAATCTATATATAGTTTGCTTTGTTAAATATATAATGCTCATCCCATTCATTACAGACAGCAGGGAATCAAACTCTCCCTTTCTCCCCACAAAACTGACAAATCTGATTACATTAAAAAAAAAAAAACATTCAAAAAGGTATATTTATAATAGCCACATATTCAATGAAATTTCACAAAACCTAAAACGCTTTTTGTGAAAATCCTGCATAGCAAGTAACAGTTAAATGGTGGATAGACGAAGGACTGTATAGGATTGGGGATTTTATCAAATTTCACAAACCAATCACATACCACTACTGTTTAAACACCCTCAAGATGCCTCACTGTGAATATTTCAGATTTAGACAAATCAATCACTTCCTATCTACCCTACCCATACCCGAGACTGGAGCCCTGTTGCCAACACAATATGAACGGTGGTGCCTAGGTGGGTTAGGTCAAAGGGGAGGAACGTCCCTGATCTATGAAGCCCAACTAGGATCATTCACTAAAACGGCTTATATGGTAGCCTGGGAATTGGAAATAGGGACACCACTCTCATTAGAAGAATGGCAACAGTGCTCTAAAAGATCGACTAAGGGACTGTTAAATGTTTCTCTTCTAGAAGCCAAATACAAGGTATTTTCTCGATGGTATCTTGTGCCAACAAAATTAGCGAAGATGGGCCCAGGTGTCAGCTCGTTATGCTTTAGGGGCTGTAAACAGCAAGGCACCATGCTCCATGTCTGGTGGCAGTGCCCAGGACTACGACCTTTCTGGAACAAGTTGTTTGCTCTGCTTTCTAGGATCCTCGGGATCTTTATCCCCAGAGAATCACAGTATACTTTACTTAATAAATCAATCCCGGACATCTCTCGTAAAGCAAAACAGATTTCCTTTTTTTTCCTGGCGGCTAAGATTTCAATAGCTCGGTCCTGGAAAGCGGAAAAGGTCCCATTCTCTCTGTTGCTGTCTAAAGTGAATTTGATCATGATCCATGAGAAACTATCTAGCATCTTGCAGGATAACTATGCAAAATTTGAAGCAGTATGGGCGCCTTGGTTGAAATACCAAGGGATCTTAAATGCTCATACCATTATCTCTGATTCCTTAACTTAAATTTATCTATCCCGCTCCTAGGAAACTAGGAAATTATAATCTCTTAGGTATTGTCTTTCCTTTACATAATAAGATTATTTTCTTTTTTTTTTGGCCTTTCCCCCTTCGTGTTTGTTGTTTTTGTTTTGTATATTAAAAAGTTTTCCATAAGTTTCCATTTAGCGAAAGCTCCTCTACCCTTTTTTGAGAGACCCCGCATCCCCAAAGCTAGAAGTGACCGAATGGAAGGGCAAGCCTATAGAGGAGAACGGGGGCAGGGGCAAAGCTGAAGGTTAATAACGCAACTGGTTCTCCCCCTTTCTTTTCTTTTGGTGATAGCTTTTGGATAGCCTATGTAAGGGTTGGGGGATGCGGGGAATTAATGTTTTGGACACATTTGTTAAAAGCTTGAATTAAAATATGTTATATCTTATGGAAACCAATAAAAACTTTGAAAAACGAAAATCCTGCATAGCACGTTACCAGGCCTCTATCAGGTACATGTGTACAAATCTTAACTTTATCGCAGGCCTTTGTGGTCACTGGTCTACCTCAACACAACATAGCTGAGTGGTTCTGAAGCGGGAAAGAAATGAGCTCACCTCGCATAATTCAGTGAAAATCTCTCCTGCTCTGCGCTGTGATGTCAGTTGGACTTATACAATAAGAGGGGCATGGTACAGAAATAGTTTTTGAAGATGCATAATGCACATTTACACAGTATAATTACATGTCAAGGTGTTCAAAGGTACTATTTACTAATTTCAGCATTCACTGTATATCCTGTGTTTAACCCACTCCTGCCCAGGGATCACTGCAGCCTAAATATTCAGGCCAAATTTAGCAGCATCAGTATGTGCTGGTTAACTTGAGTTTAACACTGACTAAATTTAATGAGAACTCTGCTCTATTTGTTATTATAGGCTGACAAACAGACAAAGATGGCTCTATAAAAATATATTTTTGTTACATTTTTTCAATACTTTAATTCTACAGACTACAGTGGCCTCTACAAACCTGGCTTTTTGGGTGAACACCATTTGCTCGACATTAGTACTGCTAGATGGAGGTGAGGAGTACGTGCTCCTCGGCTCCATCTAGTGATAGTGATGCCGAGTGAACAGTGTGAACCCTCTACAAATTGGGACCTATGTCAAGGTTGACATAGTGATCTTATCGTGCAAAATCACACTGATTGGTTTCTGTTCGTTAAGGAGGACCAAAGCTTTCACGAATAGCTGGGTTTAACAGCTAGCAGCCACACAAAGTGTACCATCACCTACCATTCTTACATTTCTTAGGGATTTTGGTGGTGAATTTACCACAATGGAGTTCCCACATTTCTACACATGCCACGGCAGAGTGTTGTTGGGGCAATACTTTAGAAGTTAGGGACACTTTGTGGATCTATGCCATTTCTACTTTTCTTGAAGACTAACTATGCCAGGCTCTGCGTAATGAGAGCCAAAGTACTTCCTTTTCAGGAGCCATTGTGCATATGTTTAGAAAATTCACAAATCTTTTATTACAATTGTGTGTGTGTGTGTGTGTCTGTGTGTATATAAAGCTACAGTTCTTCCTTAATACATTTTTAGCAATCCAAAGTCTCAGAAAAACAAAGTTGTTTGGCAAACACCAGAACTGCTATGTTGCTAGTCCAAGCATATGTATAGACAGTGATTGAACAAACACTTGCGCTAAGATACTGCACGCACCTGAGGACATGAGCAGGACAGCCTGCAGCAGAGCCACTTCCGTGTCATCCAAATTAAATGCAGACAAAGATCTTCCTAAGTCAAATATAGCATCTGAGACCACCCCAAGTCCACCATTCTTTAGTTGTTCTCGCTTCACTGCCATCTCACCGCTCAGTGTCAGAGTCTCACTGTCTGGATCATAACGCACAGCAGCTCGGAGAGACATGATCTCCATACAGCATCCTTTCAACAGGATGATCTGGTCTTCACAGGGTAGCTGCAATCAAAGGTACAGGGAACATAAACATATGGAAATAACATAAAAGTAACTAATATAGGTGGACCTCATGAGACAAAAATGCAAAGAGACACAGGCCTGCTTCAATATAATCATTCATAAAATTCTTCCAAACCCTTTCTGAAATTAACTTTAAAGACCAAGTGAAGTAACAGAAATAGATGTTCAGTCACACAGACTTACAACCTACATTTTCATGTGTGTCTAAGGCTGGGTTCACACATAGGCGTATCGAATATGTGCGTTTGTCGCAAGTCGCTACTTTGGCTACTTGGCTGTATCCCAATGGAAACGCGCGACAAAAACGCCCCAAAGAAGCTCCTGCTCTTCTTTGCGTTCGGCGTTTTGTAGCGCGTTCATACGGCCTGTAATACGCCCAGGTGTGAACCATACCCATAGGAAATAATGGGATTTCGGTGTTTGAGCGTTTTGCAGAGCGTTCGAACGCGCTACAAAACGCCCAGGTGTGAACCAGGCCTAATAGGCACCATAGCTTTACTCAGCTACCAGTGCACTTTGTATTCTAACAGAAATATCCCCTCTCTTCTTCAAGCATTTCAAGTCTGTCTGAGGACATTTGAGTTTATGGTTGTGGCTGATACTTGTTTATGCCAGCATTGGAGAAGGGCAAGGGGCCCATTAACATGAAAAGATAAGGGCATTTCCACATAAAAATCAGTTAAACAATTGTAACAGAGAGTTGTACAGGTCTGTAGATAGAAGAAAAAGTGTGCAACTTTAATTGACCTCTTAGTAAAACTATACAATGAAACATGTACCATTAAAAATCAGGTACCACCAAGTTTGCTTATGTGTCTAATTTTACAAATTGTATACAGGCTGGCAAGTGAGGCCTGATCCACGTTATACAGAACTACACATGGACGACATTGAATGGCTTAGACACTAGGAGACATATCAGCAGAAAGCAACTATTACTGCATTTTAACAAGGTTAGGTGGGACAGGGGATCATGAATTTGCTTACCAGACAGCGATGAGGGGAATTTATCAACTGGAGCAGACAAAATCTGGAGCAGCTGTGCATGACAACCGATCAGCTTCTCTCTTCAGTTTGATCAGTTAAGATTTGATGCTGACTGGTTGCCATGCACATTGCACATCTGCTCCAGTTTTGATAAATTCCCTTGTGTTTTGGTGATCCAAGGTCACGTTAGTCCCCAAGTCCAGGGAGAATAGCCATTGCACAGTAACAGGAATCTGCACACATTTTGTGCGGACCTTTGTCCATCTCCCTGTGCCTATACTGGTTTAATATCTAGCACTTACCTCTGAGAACATGGGCAGCTTCTTAGCAAAGTCCACCACTCGTGTGATCGCAGGCGTGATTATTTTGGTGAACTCACTGAATGCTTCCAGGTCAACTTTATCATTGTCTGCCATGGATGCCATTGGATTCTGTCCTATATCTTCAGGCTAAGGTTAGCATACAAGGGGGAAAAAAAGACATTCAGTGTGGTAAAATCATAAGTATAAAATGCAAAGGAGTTAAATAGTGAAAATATTTCCTGAGAATTGGCCCACTACAAATCAGGAGTTCTGAATTCTCTCTGACTTCACTTGCTGTACACATTCTACATTACTGACTCAATGGGTGTTCACTGGGTATCCACTGATAACTCTTGCAATGCTTTCTGGCTCCAAAAATAAAATGCATGCACATTTGTTTCTTTTATCAATATGAGTGTAATTTGTAATTTTATAAGATGCTTTTTAATGCTCATTAAAGGCACTGAATCAAGCAGGAATGTGGAGCAGATGCCTTCCTTTAGCTCACACCCAAGCACTTATGGTACAGAGTGCAAACAAGTTGAATGTTAACACGGCAATCTTTCTGCTGGCCTGAGTCTGTGAAGGTAGCTCTCAAGCAATCAGAAATGATATAGGTAGTAGATTGTAATTGCAACATTTCTTTCTGTTACTGTATTTACGAAGTACTTCAGGACTGGCCGGTTGCTTGCAGACATGATCTTGGTATTGTTTTTTTTAGCAGGCGATTCTCGTTTTGTACAAGTGATCTGGTGGCTGTACTTGTACCAGCCTGCATAGGTGGCGGTGGCGCCCCTAGAGGAGGGGGGACCTGGAACCATGATAATTAGTGTCAGGATGGAGAGTGGGAGCAAACCGGGGAACTTTCATTACCTGATCTGCACGGTGATCAGTGAGTCAGGTGAGTCTGTGATCAGTGAGTCAGTGAGTCTGTGCTCGCAGCTGTCACAAAGGCAGCTGAAGTGCCTGTTACACAGGAGATCAGGCACAATGCTGTTCTCAATTCCCTGTATTGGAGGCCAAGGGAGGCATCAGGGGTCTAATAGGCTCTATAAGAGAACCTGTCACCTCCAAACGCTATCACATAGGAGCTTGTTATCCCCTGTGTGATAGCAATAAAGTGAAAACATAATAAATTATAATTCTTTTATTAATTTCATTGTTATTAAAATTCGGTGTCAAATAACCAAAGTTTGCCACATTCCTTATCCTTAAAGTTCATGCTAATGCACTGTGAGCTGTAAATAAAGTAATTTTTAGCAGGGGTTCCTTGGGACCTGAACGTTATTTCTAAGGGTTCCTTTGTAATAAAAAGGTTGGTCTACTGTGTCAAGTTGCATATGTTCACAATAATTTTTTGCCATAGAGGGACTCAACACATAGATCACTATGTGTAACTGAGTTTTCCCTGAGAATTGGATGAAATCTACCAGCAACAAATACAATATTTTTATAAATTATCATCCATATGGGCAAAATTAATACTTAAAATCTGCAATATCAGAAGTTAATAAAACCCTGGTTTACAGCAAAGAAATATGAGAGAGCTGGAGCTAGGCTTCAAGGATGATCAAAAGTCCCTCTTCACAGTATGAAAAAGAAAACCTCAGTGGTCCATCAGCTGGCCTGCTATAAATCCAGCAGGGGGTGCTGCTCAACAAGATGGGAGAGCAGCAAGGAAAAGTAAGTGTGTACCATCCACGTGACGGGGAAAGGAGGGAGAGAGGAGACAACATGGGAAGAAGGGAGGGAGGGAAGGAGCTGCCGCTGCTCCCAGCTGCTTCTATCCTTCTCTGACAGAATTTACATGTGTGCGTCATGCAGAGGCCTGCTAGAAGTCCACTGATCTTGAATGTACAGGAATCCATGATCAAATCAATGCTGCCTGGGCATCAAGTATTGTATTACAAGTTACTTGGGCCAACAGCTGGCCTTGTACCAGTAATATAATTAAGATGCACTGCTGCAAGGAAGAATGACTTTAATACACTGCTTCATGGTCAGACAGAAGTACTGGCTGTTATCACAGAGAGACAGGTAACACAGCAAACATATAGACACTGACACACAGCGCCATTGATTTAGTGAAGGTGCGGTGTGCAAAGCTCAGTAACCCATGACAACTAAATAACAGTTATCAGGATTGTTTTGATTGCTTCAAATGTATGGAATGGAATATTAGGCAAACATGAACCCCTATTCTGAAGGAGGCAAAAGCAATGTGAACAGTGCAATAACCCACAGCAACCAATCAGATTATCTTTCTCCTTTCTGACTGAACTGAATTCCTGCGGTTTCATTGGTTGCCATGCAATAGGATGCACATATCCTGGTATACAAAATGTCAATCTGTCACAAAACTAAATAGTAGTGTAAAAAGCCTAAGATGGGTGATGACTTCTGGATCACAAACTTGGACTAGAACAGTAAAGCGGAACGTATTCAGCTTCATGGTGAAAACATAATTTCCTGTGAACTTGTCTGCAGACTAGGATTCAGAGAAAGGTGTCTTCCCTATTAGGGTACTCACAAAGGTGCTTTTGTTTGTAGCAGATTACCCAAAAATAATTACACAGTTGAAATGCATTTATTTAGTGTTTTTCCCTCCAAAGGATTTGTAATTCTGTAGAGCCAGTCTTGAGATTTACACACATTATCCACTGCAGGTGACACACCTATTTTCTCATTAATGATGAACTCCGGGTAGATATAAAAGACACTGCTTAATGCAGCTCTGTATTCATTGATACATCTTTACATTTATTGAATTTGTCTTCCTTTGAGGGACACAGGAAGTCTTTAACCTTCAGGTTATACTTGGTGGCTTCTAAACTATCTGCCGCTGAAACCCTTATGTGTCGCTCCAGTCTTGACTGATGAGCTTGTCCCTGGGGGACTCTCAGTCCACTGCTATTACTCAAATTTAAAAGGAGAGTGTTTTGGTTCTTTTCGATGGGTGTACATCACTCAAATTAGAGGATTATCCTGTTTCCGGTCTTGGGTCCTCGGAAACTCCTAAAGCCTCAAAGACTTTACCATTTCACCCACTTTTTCCAACTCTTTCTCTATGGAGCCTGGAGGATTTTGCACAAAGGCGGTCCATTTCCCCTGTGATTCTGGAAGTGTCCAGGCTCCCTCCAGAGGGCTATCTGATCCGGATTTAGGCAACTCCACAGTGGAGGTGTACATCAACCATGATGACACTGCAAGAAAGGTAGATTGGATCCTGACCTGGACAGAATTTCATGTTCCAGCCTTGTCCACCCAGTACATCCCCATCCATAAACTGGCAGGCAGACTTCCTCAGCTCAAAGCACCTGGATCTAGAGCAGTGGTCCCTACACCTGGAGATTCAGGACCTGTGTTGTGGGTGGGGGATGCTGGATGTGAGCCACCTAGCCTCCAGGTTCAACAATAAACTGGGCAGGTTTGTCTGCAAGTACAGGGATCCTTTAGCAGAAGCAGTGGATGCTCTGTTGGCTCAGTGGGGTCAGTACACCCTTATGTATGGCTTTCTCCCTTTATACTTTTTCCTCATCTTCTTCACAGGATCGAGATAGAGGGCATTTTAGTGATCCTCATTGCTCTGGACTGGCCCAGGAAGATGTGGTAAGCCAACCTGGTAGGACTTCTGGCAGATGCTTCATGGGCTTTTGAAGATCATCAGGATCTTTTTTTTCATGCTTTGTGCCAGCTTTAACATCAAGATTGTTGAAGCCCAGGTTTTGAGAGACAGGGGCATCTCTGAAACAGTGACTCGTATTATGCTTAAAGTTAGAAAGGCTACTTCCTGCAATGTCTTTCCTTCCCTGAAACTTCTTCCTCATCTGCTTGGGGATTGAGACTGAGGGCATTTCAGTGATACTCATTGTTCCAGACTGGCCCAGGCTGATGTAGTATGCCAACCTAGTAAGACTGCTAGTGGACGCACCAAGGGCTCTCTCCGATCATCAGGATCTTATGTCTCAAAGACCTATTTACCATCATACTTTACGGTTGCTGGCTTTAACATCATGGCTATTGAAGCCTAGGTTTTGAGAGACAGGGGCATCTATAAAACTGTGATTCCTATTATACTAAAAGCTAAGAAGTATAATCCTCATAAGGTCTATGACTGGATGTGGAAGGCATACTTCACTTGATGTAAGTCTTAGGGCATCCACCCTAGGAGTATCTCCATGGGGACAAATCCTCTCCTTCCTGCAGCTATGCCTGGACCAACATTTGGATATTCGCACTATCAAGAGCTAGGTTTCTGCCCTTTCTATTTTGTTTCAGAAACTTCGTGATTAAGACCTTTGTTCGGAGAGTCCCCATGTGGCTTTCCCTGTTCGTTCCCCGGGATCTGAATATGGTTCTCATTGCACTTCAGAAACCACTGTTTAAACCCACTAGAGACATTCCTCCCTCTACTCTCACCCACAATGTGGTATTTCGTGTAGGTTTCACCTCTGCGAGGCAAGTATATGAAATGGCAGTTTTATCCTGCATAACCCTTTCTGGTTTTGCATAGGGACAAAGGGGTGTTGGGGTCCACAACTTGCTTCATGCGTAAGGTACTTTCTGCCTTTCACTTCAAACAGGACATCATTCTTCCATCTCTCTGTCCTGTTCCAGTTCACTAAATTGTTCCCCCATTGTCTTCATGTGATTTGGATTTGTAAATCTCTCAACCACTGCTTCAGACTGATGGTTGAGACCTGTTAAAGTAATAGCAGCGCATCATAGAAAAACCAGGTCTCCATCCCTGCCAAACAGGGCTGTGTATATCTCTGGACCTGATGGACAGAAATACAAATCCTTTGGCAAGTAAAACAGCTACTATATATGTATTTAATTTGTGTATTTACATGTGTTCCTGTAGTTCAGCTTTAAGCAAATCATCTTCAGTTGTCTGCCTCCAGCTTCCTCATTGGGCAATAAATCAGCACCATCACTGCCTTCTAGGAAACTAACCCAGGAAGCATTAATGGTAAACGAGGGAGTAGTAGATTGATTGGACTGACTAACAGCGGTATGTGGACTACAGTAATAGTCGGACAACATTATATATGTGTTGATAAACAGTAAAAATGAGTGCATTTTAACCATTTATTAGATGTTTGCCTGGAGTCCTACTTTAAAAAAAAGAGTCTTAAACAATTATCAAGAAGGTTGTCGAGTGCAACCCTTGGCAGAAAAATAAGAAATGTTCATCACACGCACAGCACAGTACAGTGATAGTCCCATAGTTAGTCAGGTTGAAAAAAGACCATTGAGTTCAGCCAATAGAGAAAAAAGAATAAATGAGCTCCATGCCTCTTATTACATTAGTTATCCTTCCCTGCACTCTCTCCAGTTCCACAACATCCTTTTGTGAACTGGTGCCCAAAACTGAACTGCATATTCCAGATGAGGTCTTACTCAAGCTTTGCAGAGGAGTAAGATGATGTCTCTGACTCTGGAGTCTATACTACCTTTATTACAAGAAGGTATTTTGCTTGCATTAGAAACTGCAGCTTGCATTGCATGGTATTATTGAGTCTATGATCTACCAGAACTCACAGATCCTTCGCAATTATTACCTACGTCAGTTGTACTCCCCCTAGAGGGTATGACACATGCATGTTTTTAGCCCCCAAGTGCATAACTCTACATTTATAAACATTAAATTGAATTTTCCACAAAGTTGTTAAATCACCCAGCGCATTCAGATCTGCTTGTAAGTTGGAAACTTAGTATAAGGACTTTATTCCACTACATAGCTCGGTGTCATCTGCAAACAGAGAAATTGTATTTTCAAGCCCCAACTCTATATGGTTTATAAAGAGGTTAAAAAGTAAGGGTCTCCACGCTGAATCTTGGGGTACACTACAAATAACCTTAAATCAGAGTATCAATCATTAATCACTACTTTCTCAATATGTTCTTCAGCCAATCCAGTTACAGACTGATTTTTCTAAGCCTATAGACTTTACCTTACACATTAGCTGTTTGTGGGTGACTGCAGGGCGTAACTAGAACCTTCAGGGCAAGAAACTATGAAGGACCACCCCTAACCCCCCGCCGACATTAAACTGTCTGGTTAACAGGAAGGATGCCGAGGTCCCCAGCAAGCGCGGGACCTCAGGCAGCCGCTTCAGTTTAAAAATTTAGTGACGGTGTGCTGTCGAGAACGCCAACCCAGTATCTGCGTTTGCACACAGACGGATCAAGGTTTCCTCTATCATACTGGTCTGTGCACAAGCGCAGATGCTGAGGTCGGCAAATTCGATTAGGTTGGTATTCTAGGCAGAACACCGGTATCTGCGTTTAGTATCGGGGCATTTTCACGAGTATGAGTACTTGTGAAAATGACCAGTATTGGCACCAACTGGTGCATACCTACTTAAAAATATAATGCATTGTTGGGACTTGTACTCCTGCATAGTTGGTGCTATTCTGCATTGCTCTATAATGATTACACAGCAATGCAGAATACCACCTGCTATGCAGGACTAAAAGTCCCAGCAATACATCATAATAAAAAAAAGGGGGATGCTGAATACCACCACCATCCCCCTTCCCCCGCGCCCCCCCTTCCCGGTCCAGACTTACCTGACTCTCATGCAGGGCCCTCTTCTGTGTCTCGGCAGCCAGGTGGCGGGGCTAAGAGGAGAGGGTCCTGACACAGAAGAATGTGCTGCCTGGCGGTGCCTGCAGTACACTCTGCTGGACTAGTGACAGCCTCTCCAGCCCCGCCGCACAGCCGCCTGTACATGCTGCACGTGGCAGAGCGGCGGGGGAGGAGCGGCATCTTCTTCCTCTCTGGGCCCCCCCCCCACAGGCGGAACGTCAAGGCCCGGTCGCAACTGTGACCCGGTAGTTCCGCCAGTGCTGGAATTTGCAGTCCTGCATAGCTGGTGGTATTCTGCATTCCTGTATAATCATTATACAGTTATGCAGAATACCATCAGCTATAGATTTTACATAAAGTCAGCAATACTGCCACACCAATGAGAAGCTGAGGAAAGGGGGATTATAAAAAAAAATGAACGTTAAAACTGTAAATAAGCAATTTATGTTATAAATGGTTTTTGCGCTGTGTTGGTGTTTGTATTGTGATAAAATGATACAGGCTTATATTTAATTACAACACAAGGTATCACAACGCACGGCAATGCGTCACAAAGCTTTGCTATGCATTGCCACAGTTAAATTAATGTTTTTTTATGATAGAAAAAAATCACACTGCGATGCGTTCTAACAACGCACTGCAGCGCATGTGCCTGGCGTACACCACAATATGGTGCACGTGTATGTTATGTGTGTGTGTGGGGGG
>NW_017307626.1:82230-114101 GCF_000935625.1 Nanorana parkeri
TTTTTTTTTTCCTTCCACCGTGCCAAGCTTGCTCCTGTGATGGACTACAATCGCAATAGAAACTAGTAGTCCATCACTGGAGCCTTTTTTTTTAAATCCGATTAACCGATTAATCGAACTTAATAATCGGCCAACTAATCGATTATGAAAATAATCGTTAGCTGCAGCCCTAAACAGGAGGTGATCTAAATCACAGCCTGTTCATTCATAACTGGGGACACATAGTAAATATCAATGATACTCACCGATCCTCCGCTTGGCCACGCACACAGCCGCTATGATCCTGAAACTGACAGGAGGACAGCGGCTGCGCTCTCCTCCCCGCCTGCCTCGATCACGATGATCGAGCGGCAGGCGGGGAGGAGAGCAGAGCCGCTATCCTCCTGTCAGTTTCAGGACGGCAGCGGCTCCCCCTTGGATCCACCACTGACCTGCACACCCGACCCGCTGGACTGACCGGAAGTGATGTCACCAACGTGACGTCACTTCCGCCCTCAGTCGAGCAGCGCCGCTGATGGGGCCCCAGCTTGTCTTGAAGCCATCCTCCATCCCCGGCTGCTGCGGGGGCCAGGCCGCCTCCTCGCACTTCACCGTCGGCCGATACTCATGTATGGGTCCCGGGCGGGCCCAGGCCCCTTACATGAGTATCGGCCGCACCCCCCTGACGGCGGCCCTGGGTTACTGTGTCAAATCCAGGTATACTATATCCACAGCCACTCACTTATCTACGTTATTGCTTACTTCCTAACAAAAAGTAGTTTTCACAACATTGGCCTTTTGTGAATACATGCTATGGCTTATAATACTGGTTTCCAACAAAAACCTATGCATATGGTTCTTTACCAAGTAAATACAGACCTGTAAGCATAACTTCTATAGCAGGAAAATACTTGAGCGTTTGATAAAGACTTTGTTCCCTTTTAAAAAAATTCTCCAACATGCTCCTTTCACACTTGTTGTCACTGCAGTTAAACTTGATCATTGATTTGACCTCATCCACAATTAGAAAGTCGAATGGCTGTTCAGAAATCGATTTAGTTCATACGAAATTCTAACCGTGTCTACTTTACTTAATTCTAGATGTATTGCAGTAACCAGGAGAAACTATAATATAGTGTGCTAGCGATGAGACAACATAGGCACACTGGTAAACGTTACATAAAGTAACATGCACATGCTGATAAGCTCTGCTCCATAGAAAATCCAAAAATCAACCTCAGCCATATTTGACATAAAGGTTGCAGGCCTGTTCCTCAGAATACACTGGTAAAGGTGTGTGATTCATTGATCAAACTAAGCAAACAGACAACAAAGACATTTCTTTCTGAGCTGCTGTCACTTCTCTGATGAAGACATCACTAAAAGTCTGTAATCCAAGCCACAACTCTTCAGAGTACAATCATTAGTACAACATGTGGTCCCTATCTATAAAACTATGTGGACGGGACCACATGGCAGAATTCTCCAGCAGCATCTTGTTTAAAACTGTGGCAGGTGTTTTTTTTTCTTTGTGCTCCTCAATAAGCAGATTATGCTTTATAAATGTTATACCATTACTGCCAATGAGACCTTTTCCATGACTCTCCTGACCACCATATTCAAATCAGATATTTATATCCTCAGTAAATGCTTGTGTCTAAATGCTGTACTGGATTCTGAAATCATTTACCTGCAAGCACTGCTGTCTTGTGATCTATGATGTGTGAAGATGTTACTGAGCCCATGAGATCAAGAGGCCCATCCACAGCTGCTGTGTCCACATTATACTCTGCGCAGAATAAAGCAATGCCATTAATTACTGACATGCCTTTTTTTACTCCTATTACCTGCAGTCTGAGCACTTAAAATACTTTAATGTATTGAAAAGGGTTGCAATTTATCCAACTTTGTTTGGCTGTTTCTATGAGATATACAAGGGGTCTTTGCTTATCTTTTGCATTGGTGTCTTGTGTCTTTACCTTACACCTCTGCTTCTGGGAAGCACTACTGCCATCTGGTGCTTTTGTACTGACCTGTAAAACTTGCATGTCTGCCCGCAAGACCACCTTATAGTTCTATGTCTCCAAGCTGTGCAACCTTATGATTCCTGTATGTGAGCAATACTGTATTCGTTTAACTGTGTGTCTGCAGGTAGTATTACTTTCTGAGATATGTTTGCCTGCAAACAGCACAGGCATCTGACACTGATGTCTCAGCCTACAGTACTGCACCGAGTGAACAGTATTGTCTTCTCTAACTCATCTGTCTGCAAATAGAACTACCTTCTGATGTAGTAGGTTTGTCTATAAGTAACAATGCGCCTTATTACTTGCCATTCGTGCACTGATCCAAAAGTCTATCAATGCATTTCCTTATTTGATTACGCAATTCTCTCTAGCATGCTCTAGAATTGCATGTACAATGCACATCTTGGGGGAGGTAATGGTACAATTAGCACTGCTAAAAGGTAGGGGCATTTTTATGATGAAATCTAGGACCTAAAATGCAAAAAGAGTAAATCGGTATGGACAAGACCAGAGACCGAAAAGCATTAATGCATCAGGCCCAAAGGGTCCTTGACTGGACAGTAAATAACTACAGCTCCTATGATGCAAAGCATGCGAGGGAGCAGGGTGTCAGCTGTGTGCTGACCTGTAACATCCTTGTCACTTCACACACACTCTGACAGACTATGTGCATTTGCCAGTGGGTGAAAGAGTGAGGGGTTAACAGATGCCGTTTGCTCTCTCGAAGAGGTCACAGCCTCCATCTGCACAGGATGTTTGCTTAAGGAAATCAGAGATTCCCGGCTGTATTCTGCCATGCTCACAGATCACAATCTGCAACACTAAGTCGTGGTGTTTACTGCATATTACTATGGAAAGGAAAGGGTTAAAAGCAGGTGTCTGTAGAATAGACAAACCACACCAGAATATCATGTATAATATGAAAGGATAAGTGCACATTAAAACAAAGTGCACTTACCTGTTTGCCCCTTTGCATGGACCCAAAGTAACCCACCCTACCCCTTCCACAGATGTA
Source organism: Nanorana parkeri (assembly GCF_000935625.1). NCBI lineage: Eukaryota > Metazoa > Chordata > Amphibia > Anura > Dicroglossidae > Nanorana > Nanorana parkeri. The sequence continues at coordinate 85,252 of NW_017307626.1, forward strand.
TACTTTCCTGTATCCGACAGCTGTGGAACTTATCCTTTGAGAATCGGAATGTATCTCCCCTATTTGCTGCACCTAATTATTTAAGGACAAGCTGGAGTATACTTGATTTTATTTAAAGTTATCCTGTGAGGAGAGAAGTATAAGAACTGTCATTAACTTATTTTTAAGGGCGTAGGCCCCAGGGCTGTCATCCTGACACTAGCCAACTTACCACATGGGCCAATGATCCATTAAAAGCATGCAGCCATGTGATGTGTGAAGAATACAAACTCTCACACCACATGCATTTCAAAGGTTAGTAACTCACCAGATAGTAATGCCGAAATTAGGATCATAGCCTTGGAGCTTGCACCTTTAACCATAATTCAGACACAGCATAAAGGTGCCCATACACTGCTCGATTCTCGTACGAGAATCGCGGGGAAAACCCGCGATCGTACGAGAATCGAGCAGTGTGAACGAAGACGTGCGACCGTTTCTACTGTACGGTTGCACGTCTTTTGTCTAAGGAGCACGCTAGAAAACCAGCCGAGAATCGTACGATTTTCGGCTGGTTTGAACGGTGCTCGGGAGACAAATGCAGAACGGGCCGGTGTGCCCACGTGCACACTGCCCGCTCAGCATTGCGGTCATCGGAAGCCCGCACCCCTCAGGGGGGCGGGCTTGCGATGATCGAGAGTACGATCTGCCTGTCCAAGATGGGCAGATCGTACGTTTTTTTTATTACTTTACAACCATCGCAAGACTAAGGTCTTGCGATGGTTGTACAGTGTATGGCAGCCTTAACCCATCTTTCCGTCGTACATGTTCCCTTTATAGCTAAACTGAACTTAAAAAGTGAAGATTTGCTAAGATATATAGAAAAGTTATAAATGTTGATTGTGCTTAAGCAGTACCCTGAAAAATGTTTGGAATTCCTCCTGAAAAATAACGCTTCCTGATATGTGCCACATAATTGTATATCTACTGTATGAGATCTAAGGAAAGGCTGCACCTGACTGCTAGTCTTAGGAGATTTGGTGACGTCATTACTGTGCTGCTCACTGTTGCTCTTGCTGTGGACTTTGACATGAGGAAGCAAAGCACTACCTTTCCCAAGATGGCCGCCTCCCCACACAGACGCAGTGCAGAGCAAAACACAAGTCAGTAATGGGTGAAAGACTGGCTGCAGGGGCACCGCAGGTAGTACTGGTAACTAGTCCTTTGCCCTCCACCTGCTTTTTTTGGGTTTTGGGCACAGCTTCTAGAGTACAATTTCTCCGTAGGACCTGGTAGCAAGAAGCGAGCAATAACAACAGAAACTTAACAGAGTGATTTGTACTTGTAAAACACCTTTTGTTCTGGGATTATGAACCAGAAGCTCACACTCTTTCTATATCTATGTGACAAAAGAAGATAAAGCATCCAAACTTTCAATATTTCCAGAATGTGTGGGTTAGGTGATGCAGAAACAACACTTCATAATTGTGAGCACAATGTCTCACCAAGAACTTCCTGCGCTGCTTCCAGTGGCTGCCCTGTGCATTGGTGCTTCGGTGAGCTTCTGTCACTATGCGGATCAGCTCCCATTCCTCGCTGCTTGGCTCAGGACGCTGCTGCAGAGTCTTGATCATCTCCTCCTTCCGACGCCGTTCCCGATTCTCCTCAATCAGCTTCCGCTTGGCTACCCGCTTGGAATCATCCAGGACAACTGCGGGGGAAGGAGAGAGAAGTGTGAGAGTAGTGAAGAGAGGGAAACAAGACTGACAGTCTCCAAGCAAGGATACAAACTGTTGCGCAAACTGGATGATTCCAACAGAAATCACAATAATGTGGAGACATCAGTACAAACTGCTGATAGGTGCAGGAGGAAAAAGTGATTGAAGCTTTCTTACTCGTTTCATTCGGTGGCAAGTTCTTAATTATGCTCTGTCCAGTAGAAGTATATTTTGAATGGAAAAAACCTTCCAAGGGTTCTGTCAATCATAATGTAGAAGTGGTAGATCATGTTCAGGCAACTTTAGAATGTTGGTCATGTGCCATGTGGAACATTGTAGGCAAGAAAGCTCTAGTTTCCAAGGTATTTGCTAAGTTTAACACTGCATCTAAGTGCAGCTATGGGAAAGAGACTTCAATTACTTCGGGTGTAGACAGGTGCCCAGATAATGATCGATGTGTACCTATGCAGCATCCTACTGTGGATGGAGGAGAGCAATGTACTGGCTTGTGGTCAGCTAGGCAAGGAGGGGGCTGCTATGTGGTAGGTTGCATTTACTTAGACTTGAAAAGCGCCTTTACCTTTAGAAAAAGCTTACTCTTCAATAACTTTAAAGTACAGACTCCTTCAAAACGGTAAAATCTGCTCTGAATAAAGCAGGGAAGGGTCAGACCCCCTTTGCCAAGTTGTTATCAATGCCTGTGACTCCACTGGGTAGATATCCTCTCATTTGTCATACGTATGTATTTATATATTGCAATTGCCAAATATGACTCTTTTCAGCTTTTTCACTAAAAAAAAAAAGGCTGGAAGTCTGAGCCTTATGTATCCTACATTAAAGCCTATTTAAACTACTGCTTGCCACATGCAAATGTTAGTAAGAAAGACTGCAAGCTTACCTGTCTGTATAAAGGCTACATTTATGGCTTCCTCCAGTGGCCCACCAAGTAGCCAATGGTTAAGCACTAATCAGACGATCTCTGCTTGGAGGACTGGCATCCAGTCAGAGCGAGCCAATCAGCAGCTTTGTCTGAACTGTGATCCTCCCCTTGAGCAGAGATTATGTTGCTGGCCACCAGAGGGAGCCCCAATTCTGGATTAACAACAGCAGGTACAACATATTCTAAATTTCCGATTTAAAATCGTGTACAAAAAGCACATTGAAATGAGAAATAAGAGAGCGTTGGCTTGCAGTTTAGGATGATCGGTGATTACAGTAAGGTGAAGGTGGCTTGGCTAGGAAGGATGACTGATGTACAAAAGGGGATCTTCCAAAATGAACTTTAAGACTCTCATAACTGGGAAGTGACATTTTTTTTTAAAAGAATGAAACAGGATTTTAGCATCAAACTGGTAGATGAACAACTATAAAAATAGAAAAAACAAAGCTTTACCTACATGGCTGAGAAATGTATCTCAACTGTCTGTGATTGGGGAGGTTGTATGACTGATATACAGCTTGCCACTAGAGTACACTGCTGTAATTATAAAAACATAGTACACCAAGCAAGAAGAACATTCCACCAATTTGTTTCTTTGAGGGATTCATTACAATAATTCAGGATGTGGTCACTCTAAAAATGCACTTTAGTATCACTTTATGCAATGATCGTTAGTAAAAATGCCTCTTATTATTCAAAGATGGATGCTGGAGCTGAAGAAGCAATGTGATGTTGTAGATAGTGTTAAGCTTACCATACATGTTACAATGTGACTGTACAATCTCCTACTTGGCTGTAGCCCAATGGAAACGCGCAAACAAAACGGCCCAAAGTAGTACCTGTACCTTTTCAGGCGTGGGCCGTTTTGTAGGGCGTTAGGGACGGGCGGAAATACGCCAAGGTGGGAACGAGACCATTGAATACAATGGGATTTATATTTTTGAGCGTTTTGTAGAGCGTTCGTCGAGCGTAGAACGCGCTACAAAACGTTCAGGTGTGAACGAGGGCTTAGATCATCTAGTCAGACAGACCCTCGCACTACATTTTACAGTCAGACTGCAACATGTTTGATGAGCTTTAGACATTTGTTACTTTCTTCAGTCATTTTTTTTAACCTTTGGGTGAATATAGCCAATAATGTGATCAAATGTTTCAAAAACATGTCAGGTTTTTTATTTTCTTTTTTTGCTGCCTATGGCCCCTTGGGGAGACTTCCCCTTAGTTCCTAATCAGGAGACCCAGGGAGTCCAAAGTGACAGAAATCCCCTCTTAGACAGTTTTCACTGGACCAAGTGTCCCCAATTAACCCTTCCCTACTCAAACAAAAAAAAAACCCCTGTGCTTTTAAATACACTTTAAGTTCAGGATGCTGAGTAGCCAGATATTTTATTCTTACATACAGTATCCTGCGATTTGACACCTGAACTGAATTTCAGGACTATCGATTAACGTGATAAAAGCGGTCATATGATTTTCTACTTCATAGGAGAGTGGATAATGATGGGGGTAGGAGAGTCAGTCACAAACTATACATGCACTAGTTACCAGCAGACAATGCTATTCTCTCTGGAATCTGGATGATGGCTGTCACTAAAAACTTACGGTCCATTGCCATGCCCACAGCGATACATTTCTTAAAGCGGCAAAGCTGACACTGATTCCGGGTGATCTTGTCAATGATACAACAACCATCGTACTTGCAGGAGTAGGAGGGGTGCAGGTTCTTCTGGATAGTTCTTCGAAAGAAGCCCTGTACAGAAGAGAAGACAGGTGAGCTATTTCAACATGGCACATATGCATGACAATAACTTTGCTTGGTATCCCTCCTTGTGGTAGGCCATCCCCCAACTTCCCTTCTAATTAACCAGAGTAGTCCCCCATCCTGTCCTTCAGTTTCCACATTTCCTGGACAGAAATCTTTACGTTTTCCTGCATCCTCACCTGCTGTAGAAAGCCGGCATTGTGACACAGCTATACAGTACAATTAATCTATTTGGCAACAACTGTATTTCACTGGCTGGACGCCAACCTGCTAATACAGTAACAGTGGGATGATTATCATCTAGTTGAAAAGGGCCTGTAGGGACCTCCCTTTGGTATTACATGAAGGACGCCGGCCACAAAAAAGGCTACACATCACACTTCTTATTTTCCCAGACAGCGTTACTATTTTAGTTGTTTATGTGTCTTCTAAATCTCTTCCCTCCCATTCCTGCTGGCATTTCCTGCCTAATACTAATGTCATGTGCATCCATATAAAAAGGAAGATTGAATTTATCAGCAGGAAAAAGCATGTAGCTCTCTAACTCTCTAGCTGGCGAGATGGAACCCCTTGGTTGAAGGACTGAGCCAACAAAAAACAGCTTCAGCTCTAAAAAAAAGACTTCTTTTTGATACCTTTTACAAGTCACAGTAAACGTAGTTCTATCTAGATTCAGCAACTTCTCCTGATAAGCTGTCCCTAGACACTGCTGCTGTTCATTAGGGCTGCAACAACTAATCGACATAATCGATTATTGAAAAAGTTGTCAACTTTTTCAATAATCGATTAATCGGCTTCTGATCAGTTGGCTCTGTTCACAGCTCCACACGCTGTGCGCCGCACATCCTCCCGACCCCACGCTCGCCGCTGCCAGACCCGCTCGCATCCACGCTCCACACGCCGCACCTCCTCCCCGCCTCACATTTCCTGCCCATCCACGATCGGCAAGGCACGCGGGGAGATGTAGTAAGGAGGAGCAGGGGTGGGGGGATGACAGCCGCTGATAGACAGGTCCGATCTCAGAAGCAAGTTGCTGGAAGACTGCTCAGGTAAGCCTGCACTTTCCCACACATGGTGCTCTATAATGTATTGCTGGGATTTGTATTTCTCTATAGCTGATGGTACATTGTACTGTACATTATACATAGGAATACAAATACCAGCAATGCATTATACACTGTATGTATAATGTATTGCTGGGATTTGTTGTACTCCTCTATAGCTGGTGATATTCTGCATTGCGCTGTATAGAGGACTACAAGTCCCAGCAATAATACATTATACAGCGCAATGCGGAATACCACCAGCTATAGAGGAGCACAACAAATCCCAGCAATAATACATTATACAGTGGTGCAATGCCGAACACCACTAGCAATAGAGGACTACAAAACCCAGCAATAGTACATTATACAGCGCAATGCAGAATACCACCAGCTATAGAGGACTACAACAAATCCCAGCAATAGTACATTATAAAGTGGTACAATGCTAAATACCACCAGCTATAGAGGACTACAAAACCCAGCAATAGTACATTATACAGCGCAATGCAGAATGCCGCCAGCTATAATGTGCTTTTGCTGGGTTTTGTAGTCCTCTATAGCCGGTGCCATTCTGCATTCATTGCTGTATAATTTTACACTTTCCATTTCACTATATTGCACACCACACTATCTTTTTTTTCTTTTTTACTTCCACCGCTCCAAGCTTGCTAGTAGTCCTATCACTGGAGCCATTTTTTAAACTTTATTTTATTGTTTATCCGATTAACCGATTAATCGAACTTAATAATCGGCTAACTAATCGATTTTGAAAATAATCGTTAGCTGCAGCTCTACTGTTCATCCTTTAATATCCATCTTCAGGATGCAGTTGTCAAGAGTTCCACTTTAGTCATTAGCTGACTCTGTGTCAGTGACAGCAGAGACAGTCATTTATAAAAAATTAGTTGTTGAGGTATGACATAAATCTGCCAGAAACAACTAAATACAGAAGTAGTTCACATTTGGCTAAGGAAACACTTTGATTTCAAAATATGAATACACCTTGCTGCAGACCTAAACTAAGTGTGGTATCCGTATTAAAAGAGTCTATATACCCAATTAAAATATTTCATTTTCAGCTCTCATTGGCTGCAATTGCTGAAAACATAAGTTCTGCCAAATTATGTTCAATATCAATGATATAAAAGTGTGACCTGTCTTACCTGACAAAAATGTTAAATGTTCTTCTGCCAGAAAAAGAGGTGATGGCGGAGGGGGCGGGTACAGCTGGCTCTGCCTCTAGATAGGCAGAGTCAGCTGTCACTCACGCAGCTGGGCGGATCCAGACATAATTGTCGGGATCTGCTTCAGCTGCGGCGTCTCAGTATACCGAGAGCTGCAGCTCGCGGTATACTGAGCCTAGGGTGACGGGGGGACGCTAGTTTGTGTCCTCCAGTTACCCTACGGAGAACTATGGGGAAATGCCCTAACCCCATAGTTCTCCTTTCAGCAATTTTTTTCAATGATTACACCTACGTTAAAGTATCATCCTGCTTGGCAGCTTGTCACTTTAACTGTCATACAGCAATAAATATAAGAGCGCGCTAATGTGTGGTGACTGACCAGTCTGATCCAATCCAGCAGAGGAGTACAGTAAACTAAAGATATACGAATAGTCTCTGGTTTTATTAGGGAAAGTAATAAATACAACATGAAGAAACAAACATTATAAGACTGGGGTAGAAGGACAAGTTAGCAGTTATCTGGGGATACAGCAGGTCAGCTGAGATACATACAGTAGATATGGAACTTGCAACTACCATAAAACAGTTCATAAACTTTGTATCACCACCTGTGGCTGTACACGCACAGTATGCTGCAAAGAGCTTACTGCAAAATTTGGGGCTATATCCGTAGTAGGTATAGAGGCACTCACGGGTATTACAGCGGAGGTAAGTCAAAGCATCAGCATTTTATTGTCAACATTTCAATGGAGATCAGTCTGTCTCTATGAAGACTTGATAGAGTTTATCTTCATAGAGACAGACTGAGCGACGTCAGAACGTTGACAATAAAATGCTGATGCTTGGACTTCTCTCCGCTGCAAGACCTGTGAGTGTCGCTATACCTACTATGAATTTGTATGGGTATCTTTGTGGATGAACGGTCAGGCTTTTACCTTACAAATACATATACACATGTGCAATTTTTTGTTTTAGGTGAGTGAACCTTTCATATAAAATTTATATATACTGTTCAGTTACACTTCATACCTGGATGGTTTCATGTGAGCACCACTGGCTATAATGAAGTGTCTGCAAACATACAGAATAGGATATATGCTGGGGACAGGAGGGGAAGGCATAGGAAGTAAATGCTCTCTGTTGTCATTTGACAAAAGGCATCCCCAACACCCCTCTATTTGTGCATGCTCCTCGCTCATCCCTTGCAGCCAATAATGAGTTAGCCAAGGAGGCATGCATTGATAAACAGTTAGCAGGTATGTCTTCTGTGGTAGAATGGAGTGTGGAGAGTGTTGTATCTGCATACAGCAGAATAGAACATAAATCAGCAAAAAAAATCATCAGACCTAAGTACAGCTCTCAAAAGGACAAGAGAAAGTGATGACATGAGAGGCTTTGGTGCTTCAAAACTGCACACATTCTATTGACATGATTAACATATTTGCTAAACACTGAAGGTAAGAAGTGATGACGCCCCTTTAGAATATGGCTTACCTTGCAGCCCTCACAGGTAATACATCGGTAGTGGTACCCTGTGGCCTTATCACTGCACACCACGCACGGCTCATCTTTGTCCAGGTAGCTAGGGATGTACCCTGCAGAGAGCAGAGACACCGAACGGTCACCTATGTCAACGGGTGAAAAGAGGGGACATAATCTTAATCATGCCATTTATATAGAAACAGGCTGTGGGGACAGGGACAAGGTACCACAGCTCACATCAAATTCCACCATCAACCAGACATTGTTACATTGATCACTGACCAGAAGCCAGATCTTTCAGCTGATCAGAAGCCAGATAGTGATTGCTGAAAGATGAAGCTGCCGGATCACAGGGCACCCAAATCTACAACAACTTCTGTTCCCAAATTATTTTTCTTTCAACATATGTACAGTGGAAGAACCACATCTTTTCTTTGGGTTAAACCATCAAATATGATTTCCAGCCTATATTTGGATGTTTTCAAACAATGGAAAAGTGTCCAAATAACAACTTTCATATGAATTGATAACCAAATGATGATGTAAAAAGCAGGGATCTATTATTGTTATCTACAGCCCTGGAATCATATTTGGTCTGATATGTTCCAAGTAAACACATGACCACCTACTCTCAGGAGCACAAGATGTTTAAGAATCATAAAAAACACACCAACTTTGACTTAATTACTGGTCTGGCCCCCTTATTCCTAGGAATTTGTAGCTCCTTTCCCTAAGCTCAACAATGAATGACATTTCAATGGTCCCTGTTCACACCTGAGCGTGTCACTTGTTGCCAGTTGCGTGAAGCTCAAAAAAGTACATGAGCATCTTTCGGGGTAGAATTGTGCATTTTGGCTTCAAAGACTAATTGGAGCACCTGAAAAATGGGGCCGATAACACTATTCCGCTTCTGTTCCACAACCCGTGCATAAAAATGATTGAAAAATGCACATAGCAACATGCAAAAAAAAAAGTCACCATATGACCTGGCTATACTTACGCTTAGGTGTGAATGGTGTTCACACAGAACTATCATAAAGACTTAATTTATATAATAAATAATTATTCTTGTTAGTAGCTGTCCAGAACTCATAGGAAGCAGGGAAGAGAGCTCTGCGTATAGTCATGATCCAGGATGTGTAGGGATCAATCAGCCTGCTCACCAATAACTTGGGCACATTCATATAGCTGGACATGGGCAGAAAGGAGGGGGGCTCTTTACTGGTGAACAATAACACCACAAATCCTACATGCTGTAGTGTTATTATCATTCGGACATAAAGAGGTTAAAGACGGGACTGGAGAGATCCTTCAGGTAAACTATGTGAATTTAGAATAGGGAGCTTGAGACTGTCACTATGCAGTGAGAAAGAAGTAGCTGCAGCCGGTTTATGTAGGCAGTGTTTACTGGTGTATGTGGGTAACTTTTTAATAAATGGTTTTCATTCATTAGCGTTGTCCACTAAGGGCTATTTGTTCATTTTATACATGAATACCGGAGCACAATAAGGAGGACAAAAGTAGAATTCATTTAGGAAGTTGCCAGCTATCTGTTGTATATAATGCTGTTGACAAGTAGCAGATGGTGCAAAGTTAAATCGAGTGTTTAGTCATTTGAAGGCACTACCCCCTGCAATCAAAAGGGGATTTGCGCTCACTGACCTTAATATTAGGGTCTATTTGCCAGAGTGGCACTCTTAAGTTGGTGAAGGTGCTATATGGACTAGAAGTAACGGCAAGTGTGGAAGAGTGGTGGCAATCACTGTGTGAGCAGCACTGAAGAACTTGTGGACACTATTCAAGATTGTTTGTGGACACAATTGTAGTTTGAAGTTATGTGTTTTTGATATGTTTGAATATCTGATCATGTTTGTATACAGTGCGGCACATATTCATTAGTGGTTGTTATTTAGTACTATAGTGATTTAGTGTTCGCAGCTTTACTATTGGCTCAATGTTATTACTGCTTGGTGCAAAGATTTGCCAACATGTTGGACGCCATCTACAGCCAAAGCTGCTGTGTTCAGGTTCATTCAAATGATTTGGAGCAATGTAGGTCCTTTAACCCTTTCACTGCCAAGCCCTCCAGAACATTTTGCAACTCAGCTAGCCATGCCATTTTTGCATGTGATAAAATGATACAGGCGTATATTTAATTGCAACACAAAGTATCACAACGCATGACAATGCGTCACAAAGCTTTGCCACAGTTAAATTAATGTTTTTTTTAAAAGAAAAAAAATAAAGAAAAAAATCATGCACTGTGATGCGTTCTAACAACGCACTGCAGCGCATGTGCATGGTGTGCACCACAATATGTGTATGTTATGTGGGGGGAGGGAGGGGTTGTGCTTTTTTTTATTAGTTTTTTTTTTTTACACATTTATTTATTTTAAATTTTATTTTGTAATAATTTTTTTAATTTGTTATTTTTTTAAATAATTTTGTATGTATTTTTTTACTGTTGGGGGGGCTGCGGTGAAATCTCTGGGGTCTAAGCAGACCCTGACATTTCCCTTTTGAAATAAAAAAATAAATTGTGGACACCAAATCCTCAATTTCTTTTTCTGCAGTCTCAGCACTCAATGAATGGGAAGCACTCAGTACAGAGGCTTCCTATTCATTCAGAAACTGCTGATAGTAAAATATTTACTATCACCAGGTTCGGAATGGGGAGAAGCCTCCATAGTGAGTGCTACTCCCCATTCAGAAATTCACGAATGAACAGGCTGTGATGTACTATGGGGGTTACTCACAAAGCTGTCGAAGGATCTAGCCATAGCTTCGGCTGATCCTTCGGCTAGCTTCGGCCCCAGGACACCTTCAGCTCAGTCGAGCCGAAGGCATATGCTTCGGCTAGACTGAGCCGAGGTGAAAGCCGAAGCTGGAACGGCCGGCCGACAACCTGCTACTGACAGCTTGGCGGAGCCAGCCGTCATCTCACAGTTGGCTCTGGCCACTTGCATGCAGAAACAGATCAGCGTCCCCTGGTTACCAGCTAACCAGGGACGCTAATCTGTCATTACACTGAGAACCCGGCAGAGCCGCTGTGATATCAAGGCGGCTCCGCCGGGTTCTCAGTGTGTAATGACAGTTCAGCATCTCCTGGTTACTTAGTAACCAGGGGACACTGGACTGTCATGAGAGCTTGTTGGAGCCGGCTTTGATATCACCGCCGGTTCCGACAAGCTCTTATTGTAATGACAGCTGGTCCCGTCCAATAGAAAACAGTTGGGCGGAGCTAGCTGTCACTGCTAGCTCTGCCCAATCATTTTCTCCTTTTTTTCTCCTTTTTCTATTCTGCTCGGTACCACAGAGGTATTGAGCAGAATAGCTGAGCCGAATGGCGCTCGGGGACATTCGGCTATTCACTTCACTGCTGTTTGGCTCCTATGAGAATAGGCCGAACAGCAACGAGTAGCCTGACGGAGGTTCGGCTAAGCCGATCCAGATGTTGGACCAGCTGAGTCAAACTCCTTCTGATTTCAGTCGGTGTTACGGATGAAACAGCTGTACAAGCCTGAAGTGAATAGCCGAACAGCGTTCGGCTCACTTGACTTTGGGCCGGTATTCACCCGGCTGCCTTCTGCAGCTTTGTGAATAACCCCCTATGTGTCCCCAGTTATTTACAAACACTGGAGTGATCACACGATCACGCCGGTGTTTGTGCTGCACAGAGGATCGGTAAATATCAATGATATTTATCGATCCTCCGATTGGCCATGTGTCCCAAGTTTATTTACAAACACCGAAGTGATCACATAATCACTCCGGTGTCTGCTCTGCACAGAGGGATCGTTAAATATCATTGATATTTAACGATCCCCCGCTCGGCCACGCTACAGAGCCGCTGTCATCCGGAAACTCACAGGATGACAGCGGCTCCGATCAGAACACCGCTCGGCCATTGTGGATTGCGGCCAGCCGCCGATCGCCCCTCCGCCGGCCAATTTTCATCGGATCCCCGCTGCCACAGACCCTACAAGTGGGGGACAGCAGCGGGGATCCATGGAGTCTCTCATCCCTGCATGGAGCAGCTTCAGGCAGGGATGAGAGACTCCAGATGTCGGCGGCCTATTTGCTAATAGCGGTCATCAGCGGCTTGTGAGTCACTGATGACAGCTATTAATTTGAAGGGGACAGTCCGGGGAACAGTTCTAGTATAAGCTCATGGTCACTAAAGCGACCATGAGCTTATAGCAGAACTGTAAATACCAGGTCCGTATGTCATACGTCCTTGGCCAGCCGTGAACACTTTTGTTCCTCCGTACGACATACGTCCTTGGCAGGGAAAGGGTTAATATACTTTATTGATGCTATTCGATAAACAATAAGCCATAAACAGATCAGAACACATCTTACAATATGACTTCTTGATGTCTTTAAAAAAAAGTTACACATAAGAAGATCACACAAAGTTCTTAGAGGTATTGTGTGAATTAATTATCTGATCTTCTGATATTAACAGTTTCCTCCACAGTGAACTTAAAGTGTACGTCACGTCAAAAACTTTTTGTAGTTTGTAGATAGCATGAGACAGGATACAAACCACTGTCAGGTCTTTATTGCTGTCTGGGGCCCCGTTTAGAGAAGTTTACACTCACTTCATGTCCTCCTGAAAATTGTTACAGCAGACAGGACGTGAGGGAAAATCTTCAACAGGGACATGGATATCTAATATTTCCCTACTCTACTAAAGAAAAGCATGATTGTGTTGCTGTTGGAGAGTTACCCTCACTTCCTGTCTAGTAAAACCTTGTCAGCAGGACAGGAGTGAGGGGAAGTCTCTCTATCGGAGACTTGGTAATGCTTTGATCATGGCGTTTCACATTACACTCTGTCAGAGACAGGCACACCTATGGCAAATTTCAGAGAAAATCTTTTCTCCATACAGGGCATGAGATCTGCCCATTGGGCACACAGCAATAAAAACCTCACATGGTTACTAATCTCCTTTACTTTAAAAATTATTTATTAATGTCAGTGGCCCTCTTGGAGATATCGTACACACTTCCTGATCACACTGGAAACAGAAGGGAAACAGATATAAAAAGCTGACAGAGGTTCTAAGCCTTCCCCACGCTGCCCAAAACTAAAAGAAATAACTGTTGTGTTTCAAACTTAAATTGACAAACTCTGTGGGACTTCTGATCCAGTGATAGAAGTCATTGGAAAGCTTTAGCTGTCTACTAGTTGACTTGACTTGTTGCTCTTCAAGTTGTACTGGCCAAAAAACGAGGAAGTCCAAGGCCAGTGAAACGTGCAAACATACTAATAGGGCAAACACACAAAGTGTTAAAAACTGTAAAGAATAAATATTAGACAACAAACATATAAAAGACACAATGAGACCCTCACTCACTGAGAAACAGACCAGACACACAGGGTAACACAGAATACACGCAGCCAGGCCAATAAACACCAGAACAACGCATGCAGCGAGCACAAAAAGCCTGTTCATTGTGTTGTAAGTAATTACTGAGAGTCTCTCCCTTCTGAGCATCTCTCTCTCTCTCTCTCTCTGCATTTCCGAAGTAATTATGTTTTATAACTCTGAGATCCTGTCTGGACAGAGCAGAGATGGCAGAGGGGTGAGAGGGGGGCCTGCAGCATGGGGTGAGATGGCCAGCTAATTCTATAGAGGGTAAGAGTGTGGGAGGGAGGCCTGGCCATGGGGTTACAGTGTGTATTATGGTAATACAACCACTGAGGAAGCAGAGAACACTCCCGCTACAGTTTGGACCATCAACATAAGTCACTGGAAAAGGGACCCATAAAGTCACACCTTACTCATGTGATATCAAAGGAAGCATATAAAGGTATGTAGAGATTCCAGATAGATCAGCAGACTAAGAAGTCTTGCATTTTGATGGCTGACTTGTAGCTGTTGTGTCTGGAATATTACATTATAGAATTACTGTGTTCATCTGGTTTATTAAGGTCATGAGCAGTGTGTAAAGAGCAGTAACCCAGAACAAGCAATCACAGCCAACCTAATGACACAACCAGTGGTCTATCCCATCACTATCCACTCAAATCATGACGTTCTGCTCTGTCATATCTACAGGCAAAAAACCCCTGACAAAGGCTCTAACCCTTTCCTGCTCTAATCAAAACTAAATAAATGTTTTGGTTGGAGTTGGGCTCTACAGGTATAACATTTCAAAAGCACAACATAGATGATATCTGGTTAGTGAGAGGTAACATACTAGTTAGAAAAAAAACACACAAAAATGATGACTGTGATCTCTAGCAGCTGCCCAAGTCATACACTGGCCATACGTTGTGTGTTTTTTTCTTGTTTAGCTCAGCAGGCTATATATTTACATAGTATTTCAGTCCATCGAGTTCAACCTGCATGGCTGATGGAGAAAAAAAAAATGCTTGATTCCCCATCCATACTGCACAGTGTGGATGTAAGAACACTGCTCCCCTTTCCACACTGGGCTATTGTATTCTGACAGCAGTGGATATGCCATGATCACAATACCCAAACAGTGACTGCGGTCACTGTAAATATGAAAATTTTCAAGGCTGCTCCTTCGACAAAAGTTGATTACAAATTGACTTTTGTCAAACAAAGGGGTGCACACTTCCTAAAAATGGTCACATACTGGTCAAACAGCGCATGGCCAGCTTTGGGATGTAGGTCCCTGAACAGCCACTGTTTATTGTATACTTGCCCACCACCATGAGGGAGAAATACAGAAAACAGAAAGTGTGCTTTACTAGGCTGACAGCATAGAAACCTGGTCCCTGTAGGAATCACGATCTCTAGTTTTCATCTATCCAGAGGTCCAAAAGGAACTGGATACATTTTAAAGTGGAAAACCAGAGTGGCCTTATAGTATGTAAATTTTTGGTAAAGTATGAGGCGTTATACTGTGGTTTTCTTGGTAACGTAGGAGGAGTTATATTGTGGTTGTCTTCGTAACATAGGAGGAGTTACACTGTGGTCGTCTTGGTAACGTAGGAGGAGAAATACTGTGGTTGTCTTGGTAATGAAGGAGGAGTTATACTGTATTTGTCATGGTAATCTAGGAGGAGTTATACTATGGTTGTCCTCCAAAAGCGGGAGGAGTTCTATGGAATTTTTATTGGTAGAGTAGGAGAGGTAATATGGTATGCTTATTGCTAGAATAAAAGCAATTACAGGATGTATTCATTTTCCAAATATAACAAATTATAGTCTATACTTTTAGCACAGGAGTAGGTAAGTATAGTATACATGTGGAGAGGTCAATTCACTATTAGGAGTAAGGTGAAGATTTAAAAGGGTTGGTCTTCTCTTCTGTTTTATGGTTAATGTTAAATATTAAAGAGCAACTGAGCTCTGGAAGCTGTGCCTGAAAAAGATATGCAAAGGACTAGTCATCAGTATTTCCTGTGGTCTCCTTGCAGCTGATCCTTCCCCCAATACTAACTTACCATGTCTTGTTCTGCACTGTCTCTCTATGTGGAGGTAGCCATCTTGGTAGAGGCAGGGCTTTGCTTCCTTATACCAAAGCCTCCAGCAAGAATAACAGTGGGCAGCACAGTAGGGACTTTACCAAATCACTTTACTAAATCTTTGAAGGCCAGCAGTCAGATCTCACACAACAGATATTCAGCTATAAGGCTGTGAGGACATTCTTCCCACTGACCACAAATGTAAGGAACATTCCCACTGATCATAAATGTTAGGAGCCTTCTTCCCACGGGCCACCAATGTAAGGAACATTCCCAATGATCACAAATGTTAGGAGCATTTTTCCCACTGACCACCGATGTAAGGGACATTCTTCCTACTGACCACCAATTTTCGTACCATTTTTCCAACTGACCACTAGTATAATAAAGCCCTGCTCCCAATGATCCCTAATGCAAGTCTAGCCTGACTACCAAACTAAGGGAGCTCGTCGGTTGGTATAGGGCGTATTACTGGTAGGAAGGAGTAACAAGGTGTATTAAATGGTGGGAAGGAGGAGTTACAGGAGTGCATTTACTGGTAGGAAGGAGTAACAAGGTGTATTAAATGGCGGGAAGGAGGAGTTACAGCAGCGAATTGCTGGTAGGAAGGAGTAACAAGGTGTATTAAATGGTGGGAAGGAGGAGTTACAGAAAGTGTACATATCCAAGAAGACAAACATGACATGTAGATTAGTTAGGAAAGGTTACATTAGGTTACATGATGTGAATAGAGACACAGCATACCATGCTACACAGAACATACCTGACATACCGCTTTTTCCCATACATTGGCTATTCTTTCTTTTTCGCTTCCCATCCGGCCACCTGTTGAGACAAAGAGAGAACATGAAACAATCAAGATACATCAAGTAACGAGAAGTCACAGAAATATAAAAAAAAAACTGCTAGCCCGCCCTGTGCTTTGTACCCACGCATTTAGAATCCGAGACAGCTGCCTTGTAATCCTGTATGTCACATTAATATGCAAGTATTAAGCACCTCACCAAACTGGACACCACCTCACACACCCACGCTTGGAAGCACTCACCGCCTTGTACTGAAATGCACTTTTCTGTGTCACTCATTGTCCAAAATGTCTATTTCAGGTTAAAGCAAAGATGAAAGTGCGCAGTGTAGTAACCCAGAACAACCAATCAGCAATGATCGCTCATCACATATTCTAACGTATAGGAACCCTTGGTTCCTATACGTTACAGTCATTATTACATCTCTTTTGCATCTAACACAAACTCAGGCAAAAACTCAAGCTAATCTCCAATGAGGTATATGTCCTGTGCAGTGCTGCAGGCGTTATACTGAGATGTATATTGTCTATACGTCACTTTCTGCTAAAGCCCTGTCCACATCTGCATGTAACTAAAGCTGGCCGCACAGATTAGGATTTTCCTCGTTCAGCCCTGCGGGCTGAACAAGAGAAAACTTTTGGTTCCCTCATCCACACTGAGGCTCCGTTCACACCTAATTGTCAGCTTTTCAAGGCTTTTTCAGGTATTGTTTTTAAAGCGTTTTTGAGTGTTTAACAATGTTTGAGTGTAAAGCATGTGAAAAAATGTTGCTGTCCTTCTTTTGTACCTTACTGTTATTTGCAGAGGACTGGGATTTCAGAATAAAGAAATGGGAATTGCTAGTGGAATGGGCTCTGCAACTAATGCTAGCAAGGCTAAATCCCTGTGTATTGGGCAGAGCCCAATCGCAAACTCTAACCTGTATGAGAAAGAAAGTGAAACCTGTGAGCCGCGGTACCACTACCCTTTATGGTAGCTGGCAGCATCTGACCCTGTTGTATGCTCTATACATGCAATGTCCTATGACAATGTGCAAAGTTTAGCATTCAGTAGCCAAAACAATGAGGAATTGGTTGCTATGGTTACTGCACTCCCGCTCCTCATCTTAATAAATGGCCTTCCTTCTGTTCTACAGAATCCTTATTACATAATGGTGACCCTCCTACACTTTTCATGTATTCTGTATAGCAGTAAAAGGAAAGGGGGCAATGTATGACATGTGTCAGCAAGAGAAGGATGAATCAGTGCGACAATGTCGCCATTATTCCAGTCATACCTAGTGAACAAAAGAAAATCATGAACATTTTCTTAAAGTGTCTCATTGCAGTCTACTCCTTCATGTATGAAATGTTACCTTTCCGTTCAGTTTTACACAGAACCCTTACAGTGGGCACCTTTTTCTGGTGTAATGTTGGTTCCTTAGTTGGCAGGATCCTATGGAGCCACACTTTTGTGCCAGTGACAGGGCTACACGATGACTTAAAAACTCTGCCTGCAGTGACATGCAGAGGAGGCCCGCGAGAACAGAACCTCTCCTCCAAGTGAAGTCCGTTGTCATTCACTTCTTTTGGAGGAAGAGCAAATGTGTGCACTCTTTGTGGCATCTTCCTGGGTCGCTGTGCAATGATAGCATCCTCACGTCTGACTAAGAAATGTGGGTTATGCAGTGACATGGTGACTGGGTAGGATGTTGTGACCCGGGAAGTTTGGAGAAGCAGCGCAGAGTGGGCTGAAAGTGGCAGTTCTAAATGCTAAGGATTACAAGTGTTTCTTGCCTTTTGCTGAAGGAAAAATTATTGTTCTCTGTTCTAAGGCCCCATAGAAGTCGGCTAGGAGAAGGAGATGTCTGCTGCAGGCCGGGCCCTTAGAAACTCAGGAAATATTCATCTCTGTACGGGGAGGGAGGGAGTAGCTTAAAGGGACCGAAGCGATAACTGCACTTTAAAGTGTGCTTATCATTTAAGCTTTCTCTGTGTATAAAAGGTGCACTTATCTTTTTCTTATTTCTTTTTACTGCTACATTACTGATAGGTAGTTTAGCAGTAACTAGCAAGAAACTTTAATAACCTTTTTATTCTAAGGACCTGAAGAAGACATGTGGCCACGATTTAAGATTAAACGAAAATCGTTTTAATTCAAAACGGAGAAAGGGTGTTTTTTTTTGAAAATGTGAAAATGTGGAATGATCCTCCCCGGGAAGTGCTAATACATTCAGAAAACGTTTAGGTATCTTCCTCAGATTCTTAAATTCCATAGGAGCATGTTCTGATCGCCAGTATGGGGTCAAGAGGGATTTTTTTTTCTCCCTCTTACAGAAAATTATCCTAAAGCTTGATGAATATGGACAGAGGAGTATCCCAAGGTTTAAAGAAACCAGCATCTATCGGGCTATCTCAGGTATAACGTAAAGATGACTTCCAGGAATTTTATTTTTATTTACCAACCTTTTGCAGTGGGGCTTGGGATACTCCTTTGTTCACTGGGGAGCTTACGGTGTTCCTCCCCCACCTTGTGTTCCAGCTCCTTCTGTTGCATCTTCATAATATCTCATAAATAACTATCCAACATTGAGATCAGGGACACCTTGTTATGTCCCCAAAGCAGGTGTACAGACCCAGGAACTCACCAATGGAATCCCTCAGAGGTATATTATGTTGTTATTTATTTCCTGTATTTAGCAACAGCATATTATGTGCTGTATTATAGAGTAATTTGAGCCATTCATATCAGACCCTATCTAGGGTAAAAAATATAAACAGGCCAAAAAAACAAAAATCAAACCTGAAAATAATCATCAGAGGTGTTCACTGCTAGCCACAGCCATAACGATCACTTCCAATATGCCGGTCATTTCATCTATTGTGTGTAGCTAAATATCACCCATCGTAATCTCGTGTGTTTGCAGAGTCTCAATGTTTCTCATTTCAATTTTCATCTGTTTGCATTCCTTAGTCAAAACTAAAATAAATGACCCCAAGATTATGGCTCACATGGTGCTAACCTTTTTTTTTTTCTTTGTCACACAGCCACAATTAAAATAGTGGTAGCCTGCAAAAGAGATCCCATTCAAAATGCCAACATTGACAGGGCTGCGTATAGTCTCCACCGGGAAGCACATGTGGCAGAGTGACAAAAAAGAAAATGTGAGACGGCGAAAGACATTGTCACCCTATAACAGGAAGTACCTGAACCTTTACTGCTGGATTCCCAAAAGGAAAACGTGACTCTTAAAATTACATTAACAAAACTTATATGAGATTTGCACATATAAGAATGGCACGCCAACGCACCTCCCGGCGGGCACGCATTGTGCTTGCTGCAACAAAATATAGCGAGTTGCAGTGATTGATATTGCACTGTTGCATGTTGTAGTTGGGGTGCCATTCAGAATAAATGACAATGCAACGCATCAGCTCACCTAGAGTGCAGTGTGCTGTGCGATACTGTGCATTTAGCACAACCCTGTGGCGTGCGTGGGCCCTTACAATTAAAAGAAAGTCCGGTCGCTGGAAAGCTTGCTACTTATTATCTTCCCACATAACCTGTGCTATTGTGGCACCAATATGTACGCGGCCTGTAACACTTAACTAACCTGCATTTATGGGAGCAACCGAGATCGGCATGAACAGACAGATTTTGCGGGTACAAGTATCTGGCACATTGCAGGTTTCTTGGTACCATTTATATATTTTCTGAGTGATGTTGTCTCATTGTGTTTGTCCAGTGATGCAGGTTCTGCACACTCCCCTGGATTATGTAATATGAAGGGGACAGATAAGATGCACCATACATTCCTCCTGTTTCATCCCACAGTAGGAGTTACAGGTTACACATTCTCTAGATCCTTTTTAACTGTCTGGGATCTGGGAGGGGGGGTTTCTTTTCTATACAATTATCTCGCTGGACTTCCTTTTCTTCCAGGAGAAAAAAGAAAAAAAGTACATATTTATAAAGTATTCCAGTTAAAAGGAACAGCACAAAAAATGATTTATTTTGATACCTATTTTCTGTGCCAGGTACAAACACTCTCCTTCCCTGTCTAGGACGCCTAGTGAGTGGGAGGGACTGAATATTTTACCAATGTATTCCTAGGTATATTTAGCTCAGGCCTGGAAAAGCTATATGTGAAATATGCATTGCTGAACAGCTACGGTTTAGAGCAGCAGTGAGCAGACTACTTGGTTCGGAAACAGAATGGTTGATGTCCTTTTGTTCTGGAATTAGTCTGGTGAAACCAAAGATATTAAAAGTGTATGTCAGGGCACAAATCAAAGAAAAACATATTTTGTAAATCTCTGCAATAAATACACATTTCTCCATGTTTTATCTCTTTCTAAACACTGCAAGAGCAGAAAAATAGATGTTGATCTGCCTGTGATCCAGTTTTTTCCTAACTTCCAGTACCTTAGCTGCTCTAAAAACCCAAACGGCGTAGCCCTGCCTGGTGGACTACTGAACTCTGCCTATCACTTCCCCACTCTATGTGCCTACATTATTTATTTCCAAGCAAAACAATCCTACTGCATTGACTTCCAATAAACTTTCTTCACACTGTGTTCAGGTAAGGGGCTCTTGGGAGATATAGTTCTTGGGGTGTGGTTAAGAACTGAACTCCTGGGGGGCGTGTCCTGGACATGGCGGCGTGAGGAGCACACTGAGAGAGCTCCGAGACACCCGCTCATGTTTTGCACTATTTCAAAGACTTTTAAACCAGTACGAACCCCACGATCAGCATGTCTAAAATGAGCGGCGTGGGTGAAACGACCAGTGTAATTCGCCGGGGTGCAGATCCAAATACTCCCGGACTTCTCCCGCAATACCCTCAGACGCAGAGCCCTACTTCGCCCGCTCCTCGATCAGATCCTACAGGCAGGAGCCACATACCGGTGGGGGTACCCATTCCAACTGATAGTCCGCAAGGGGGAGGCCTCCTACCTACTTCGATGCCCATCGGATGTTCCGGGCCTCAGTAACTTCCTGAACGTGGAGCTATCCCCGCCAGGTGACTGGCTCTCTTACCTCTCGGATGCAGCCCGGCCTCTACCTCGTCCCCAGCGTCCGTCGCGCTCCAGATCCCGATCATCGCAACACATCCCGGTCCGGGCACGGAGGGATGTGGCTCTTCCTTCTTCTGCCGAAACCTGATGGGCTTTCGCAACTCCTTCCTCCGTCTCAAGATTTGCCGTTTGGTCACTCAAGAAACCTTCGCAAGGCGGAATCGACATCAGGACTTGGACTGCCCCCAGGGAACTTACCCATCGGTCGTTGTACAGACACTGATTGTTAGACCATTCCGCTCCTATTCTGTTCCGGATGGGGACCACCCTGGGGTATCGATGGTACCCGCGGAAGGAGTGCCATGTCAGGTGTATCATGTGTGACCCTGTTATAACTGTTCCTCGTTTAACTGGTTTATTATAGTTTTCCCTTAGTTACCGGACATTTCACGTGTTCATGTTACTGCTTATTGTTGATTAGCAGCCTGACTAATGTTGACTTGCTCTGGGTGCTGTGATTAAGCAGCCGAGCGGGAGTCGCATGCAGGTTCTTACACTGACGTTGCTCGGGGCGTCATGGGGGGGGATCTGCGGGGCCTTCCTGGTGGGTCTGTTACCCAGACGGCTGAACTCTCTGCCGCGTGGTGGCCCTCCCGTGACGTTCCGCGCTCCACTCCATCTCCCCTGTGCCTCAATGCTTATATAGTCTACTCGCATGTCTTTCCCTTGCCACGCATGGGGGCACTTACGTGGAGTACCCGTCTGCTACACCTGTTTGCTTTCACTACGGTGGCCTTAGCAGAAGGGTGACATTGGATCCTCATCCGGTTTTTTCTTTGGGTTTTTTTTTCTTTTTTTTCTCTGAATGTGCAAACAACACCATATATTAACGGCCTCTACGGGTGCGTCTCTGGACGCCTGTCTTGATATTTCCCCCAAATAGTGTTCACCCCCAAGGATCCGTCTGGTACGGCTTGGAGGGGTTTTCTCTTCTGAACTTCGGTTCCCGATAGTGATTCCCCCCGTTTTTTTTTTTTGTTGGTTGTTCTTCTTGTTTGGTTTTTCTTCTTGCACTACCTACACCGTTCATTCCTTCCCATTTGGGGGGGTCTGGCTTTGCCCGATCTTCCCCTATACCATATGGCGGCCCATCTCACGCGGATACTGGATTGGTGCCGCCACGAGAAGCTGAAACCATGAAAAAAGAACTGAACTCCTAGCAGCTGCTCCTACAAGAATTTTAGAAGTCTAGTGATAATGTCATACAGAGTAATACAATTATTTTCTTGCTGCAGAGCAAGGTAAAATAAGATATGAATGCTGGGACATGATCTATGGGGGGAGATGAAGGGTTGGGCTTACAATATTCTCATGCCTATAAAAATATTTTAACAAAAAGTCCTAGGAAACAACTGAACACTCATTTTGAATGACACCAGCAAGTTCAGTGGAACGTTCTATCTCAGTATCTACAGAAAAGAAACTGGTAAGTATCTATGCAGGGAATGCCCAGGCTGCAGCTGATGAGGCCGGCACTGACAGCTTCCTTCCAAGCTCAAATAAGCTTGGGTTCGGTCGGAACCTGAGCTCATCCCCCACAGATACTTACAAGTTTATTTTAATAAGACCCCATTCACACTGAGCAACATGGAGAATCGCGCGTTTTTCCATGCGATTCTGTGCTGGGCGGCATTGAGCTACATTGCGCGATATTGAGCGACAGTGCACATTTTGTCGCGCTACGTAGCATGACTTTTGTGAGGGACTTAGTCGCTGCTACATTGGGCTGTACCAATCAACAAGAGTCTTGATGCGACATCATTCTTTCCTTCCATATTGCTGTGCAAAACTGACCCTTCTGTAGTGCAATATCGCCACTAATGTGCGACACCATTGAGTCTATTGGGGCCAAATCGCGTGACATCTGCCGAAAAATAGGTCATGTTCGAGCTACAAGCAACATTGAGCTGTGAGATGTGAACAGCTCCATTGAAATACATTGGACAAGCTACATTGAGCGTCATTGCGCGTAAAATATGCGCGATTTTGGAGCGGAAATCGCGCGATAAACCGCTTAGTGTGAACGGGGTCCAAAGTCATTAACCTTTATGAATAGTATCTACAAAAAAAAACCCGGAAATCCTTCCAATTTATCTTCGGGGCTCACCCTTACCAGATGTGTTGTTATTCATTGTAAAAATGTATGGACCTGAGAAAAGCTATCTTCTGTTCCTTGGAAGAATTCCTCAATGCTGCCTTTTGGGTGTGTTTGCCTCTCTGGTCAAATGGAGTCTTTCAAAAAAGTGTTCTGGTGTGAGCTCAAGAAAGATCCTTTGGTGGTAGAGAGCACCGACCATCCGACCAGCATCCTTTGTCTATGGCCATTTACGCTTTCTCCAAGAACCTTGTTTCCTTCCGTGACAACTATTCTCAACACACATGAATGGTGTACACATAACAGAAAACATGCTCTGGCGCTCTGGATTTCTGCAGATCTCTGGCCCAGTCTCTCCATTGGGGTTATGTAGTGGTTAAACAACTATGGTCTGTTTGGTTCTGCTTTGTGCAGTTTTCAAAGGCAGGAATGTTATTTTTGGAAGTCTGCGCGGGGTACTGATTGCTGAGGATCCATGCCAGGTTTGCCATAAACAACTTTTATTCCCACCAGATGCGGGGAAAATCAAACCAGAGATAAACTTGTACAGATGAGAGGAAGGGGAAAGGGGGTGTCCGCAGCCCACCCTCCCTCTTCTCTACTCTGCCCAAAACTAAAACAGAAGGATGTGCAGAGCACAGAAGGAACAAAAACAGGAGAGCCGGAGGACAACGAGAAATACCACAGGGAGGTGGCTAAAAAGGGAACCTGTCGTAAGGCAAATATGGAGGATGCAGCTCCTGACCTTTCCTGAAAATGCTAGTTGCAACTATGTGTGTACATAGGGGCAAGGGAATGATTTAAAAAAACAAACAAACACTTTTTTTGTGTCTTTAACTGTTAAAGTTTTTTTTCCCACTTAGTTTATTGCTATCACATGGGGGGCTAATATGTGATAACACAGACACAGTGACAGGTCCTCTTTATGGAGACCTGGAGACCCCTAATGTCACCTATAGACCCCAAAGTACCTGATGAAGCAGATATTTGCTTTATTAGCTTTTCCTCTGGCTACAGCAGCCAGAGAAATGACAGTCTGAAAGCGAAAGTGATGGAGGGGAGATGAGCCGGTATAATGTGCTGATCTCCCGTCTGATCCAGCCACAGAGACCCGGCGTGCTGGTCCTGGGCCCACACAGAGGACAGCACCCAGGATAGCAGCGGTGGAGGAAGGAAGGGGGCGCACACTTCCCACACCCTTCCAGCACCCTACAAGCGATCGGGCTGCTCTATAGCTGCCCGAACCCATGCATATTTCAAAGGCTTTAATTTGTCAAACTTTTTCACATGCAAGCAGGAGCGGGAAATGACATTTATAAACTCCCACCCACCTATATGCGGCAGCCGTCCAGCTGTTTATCAACAATCGGCCGAATGGCAAGTAGTAAAGAAGAATGCTGATCAGGCAAATGGGATATTGTTTTAAACAGGATCTGCTGATGTTTCATAAGCTAATCAATTAGAATGGAACTCTATCAAGTACCTTGTTTTTAAAAATATAGAGTGGTGAAGGGTTGGAACCTCTGTCAGATTTTTACTGCTGTCCGTGTCCCTACTAGGGAGATTCTTCCCTCATTTCCTGTCCTAGACATATTTGTCTCCATGAAAGAAGGGAAACAAATAAATACAATTTGACAGCCGGGAACAAAGGAGAAGGGAAAACTCTGAATGGGATAAACCCCCAGTTTAAAGAGATGTCAACTCACTTTCTGTCATGACTGGGAAGCAGCAATAAAAAACCAGAATGGAAGTTCTCCACTCTATCCCAAATTAAAGGAGAACTATGAGGTAAGTGATCTTCACTCATCCTCATAGTTCGAGCCGACGTGTGACAATGAAACTGTCACATGTCGGCTCAATAGATCTGGAAGTAAGCGAACACATACCGTCGCTCGCTCACTTCTCGATCTATCCCTGCAGAGAACCGTAACTGTCACTCACGGCTCCCTGCAGGGATAACCCCTCCCCGTCCGATCCTCCAGCGCTGACTGGTGGAACGGACAGGAGAGGGGGCCGGTACAGCTGGCAGCTGTCACTCACGCAGCTGGGTGGATCTCGACAGTAATGTCAGGATCCGTCCCGGCTGCAGCGGTCTCAGTATACCGCGGTATACTGAGCTTTGAGTGACAGGAGGACGCTAGCATATGTCCTCCTGTGACCCTTAGGAGAACTATGGGGAAAACACTTACCCAATAGTTCTCCTTTAAGAAAGGGTTTTTGGCTTTTAAAACACTTTGATCACCTTCCTTTTCAATGTAGAACAGTGTGCAATCCAGTACCGGATGCTTATACTTTTTTCTATCTGTCCCCTTCACGGACTTATGACTGCTTACACAGAGATAAATGGGGGAAGCTTCTTTTGTCTCCTCAGAGCTGGAAAAAAAATGAGGCCAGTCCAGATCTTTAATGTACAGCGGAGGAAGTGTGACCACACAGGTTGGTTTCCCATGCCACTAACAGGCAGATATTAATTAAATACTTTTTGGGTTATGATATAAGACAAGTTCCCTTTAAATACTGGCTGTGCGAGGGAAGACAATTTGTCTAGAAGAGTCCATAGTCATTAGTTCAGCGAATTGTAGGACACCCTCTTGTGTATGACATTATTTCCTTCTAACATTTTTTCCCAACATGCTGTTTTCCCCCCAAGACAAAAAAAAATATTTTGATTGTGTAGAACAATGTGCAGTGAAAGGGCCATTTTCATTCTTCGGTCAGTTGAGAAGTTTGCATCAAGGTGAAGGTTTGAAGTGGAACTTGGTGCAAACTGTTATAATGAATGGCAGCAGTTTAATCTGTCAAATTATTTGTAAAACTGCCTATCCAGTCCTGTGACTTACACGGCCCAGCCAGAGAGCACTGCTAGGTTCTTTTTTCTACTGCTCTTATGCAATACAACCTGGACACACACTCCCCGGTCACCTGTTATTGGACAGAGAAAGAGCAGCAGCAGACTGATAAAGTAATCGTACTCCTCCTGTCAGGATGTTGCTTGTCAGCCCATGCACCACACCTGGCTTGCTCCTAGCATTGATTGCAACAAAAAATCTGCGCTTTTGGAAAGTAAACTAAAAGTCAAATAATGATCCTAAAGCTGCTATGAGAGGTAAAAGTGAAAGTGTAAAGTGTTGTCACAGCGCTAAAGGTTTGAGATAAATATGAAAATATGTGAATATATATGGATCAAAACATTTATTCACTTATCCTGTTGAGGAATGTAGCTTTCCTTTTTGATTGTTTGCACATCAGCACTTTTTCAGTCCTTTATGGTACTTTATATTCATTATTGGTAGGTTTTTTTGAAGACTTACACACAGGGTGTCACTCATATTTTGATCCATATATATTCACATATTTTCATATTTATCTCAAACCTTTAGCGCTGTGACAACACTTTACACTTGCTCCTAGCATTGCCCCTCCTCATCCTCCAAGTCCCAGTGCTGCTGTACAGGGGGTTACAGGAGGCATCACCACAGATTCAGGTTCTTAAATTAGCTGCGTTTAAAAAATACATTTACGTTATAATTGCATTGATTGGTGTTTTATCTCAGGTACAGCTACTCCTAAACTGCCATTATAGCTGCATGGTTAAAAAAACATGTGCTGCATGCAATTCCAAGTGTCAAAACAGATGTAGGTCACAAAGATTTTCTAGCATAGTGATAAAGAAACTCTTCAAATGACCACCAACTGTTCCCTCTTTTTCAGGGAAGAGAAGAAGACTTTTTCGCTGCTTGCTGGGGCCACACTTACACCACAGCTTGGTGCGCTGCAACACAGGCACTTTGCATTCAGTAGCCCATTCACTTTAAATTCTCATTCAACACACCGGAACACATGGAGAAACAGGTACTGTTCAATTCTTTTTAATAGGCAGGGGATCACAAATAGCATTTGCATCTGTGTGTTGTGATGTGCTACAGTGCAGGGGGTGCAACGAAGAGTGAGCGGCAAGACACTGCAACACATATAAAGAGTGCATTGCCCTGCGTGATGTTAACACGTCTATAACGATTGGTGTGAGCAAACACTGAGTTGGGGAAAGCTCAGAGGGCTTCGGCAATTCAAACATTCAGATAGTCACCACCTCTCATACTACCAAACTAAACCTTTGGTATCATTGCTACACACATCGTTTCACAGCTACGCCACTAGGTGACACCGCGGAAATGCTCAGACCAGTCACATAAAAGAGGTAAAGTATATGACTGTTTATGAGAAAGTGACTACGTGAAGGGGCGAGAAAGGGAGCACTGTAAACCCCATGTCTGTTATAGGAGAGGACAAGCGATAAGAAAGAGAGCATGAGAGGTAAAGAGACTTTACATACAGGAAGGCAGAGATAAGCCTGCAAGATAAAAGGTACACTATACAACTGCAGACTAGTAAAAGGAAGCACAAGCACCTCTGATTAATACAGCCACAGAGAACACAGCATTCCTTCCCAGTCTGTACAGCTGAATTAACTCCAATCCAGCCCCAGCAATCTCCAGCACCTCTGCTACACACCACGTGCTCCGGTCTGTGCCAGAGAAGGTGTGACTAGGGCACATGCCAATGACATGTCACCTCTCATCTGCTGGAAATCTGAATGCTGCCTGTGACGCTGCCAGAGCCAGAAGCTCCTCCACACGTGGTACTTGCTGTCGTAAGCAGCATCTGTTACCGACGGCAACAGTAGCCTAGCAATGCAAGAGGACCACAGCGTGATGCAGCAACCGTTACTCATCATGTCTGATACTGCAGACAGGTTCATTATATTAATGCATCTCTCTACAAGAACAGCATACAGTCATTGTATTTAATAATTCAAACAATAACTGCAGGTTGGTGTTGTCAGTTTTGTAAAATATGCCAGTCCTGGAGAAAAAAAATTGTTCAACTGATGGCTTCTGAATTGCATATGATAGCAACCAATGAAGGTTAAATACAACTAGAAATCCAAGATATGAATCCTATATATAGAGATTCTCTAACTTTAAAAAACACTCAGGGTGTGATTCAATAAAGCTATGTGACACTTTTCTGGAGTTACAGACATATTAGAAAGCCCCGCGGCAAATTCATGAAAGCTATGCAACTAATTCTTGCTATCTCTGATGCATGTGACAAATTCAGGTGATCCTTAAGTGTGACACTGTTACATTCAGGCGCTATGGCTGTGAAACATTCATTACGAAATACCGCCATATCAGTCAAAGAAAAGTGGAGGGAAAAAAAGAGGTAATTGTGTCACAGACAAAATTCTGTCTGCATTAAATTGTGTATACACCGTACTAAAAAGTTCCATTAATTTGTTGCAAATTCTGCCGTTTGTTGAAGGGGGGGG
>NW_017307626.1:114142-165788 GCF_000935625.1 Nanorana parkeri
GGGGGGGTTTAGACACTGTGAATTTTTGGGGTTAATATCTTACCTCTGCTGTGCTTATTCTGTATAGTCAGGGTATATAATTTGCATGTGTGTGTGTGTGTGTGAATATATGACAATAGACTGTAAGCTTTGCCTATGTATCATTTTATAATAGACCCATTCAGAGTGCAATAATCCATAAGCAATGAGTAGTTCACACGAGCAGACCAATTAAAGATTAGTTCTTATTCATTGCTGGCAATGGGTTAGCATGCCAATGCCTCTTTCTATCATTATTACATAAGGTCACGGATAATTGAAATGACACATCACGCATTATTATAGATTAATATGCTGTTGTGTTTCCTGTACACTTGGATTGTGTATTATTAAACATACTGCAGTATTGCACCTACACATGAACTTTGTAACTACATCTCGCTCCATCTATGAACAGATAAGTCCGATGCACACCCACACAGGTGCAGAACAGAGGCCGTTGCTGGTGTAAACATGGCCTCTGTATGTCCTTGTGATTTACATTGACACTTGGGGCTATACACAGTGAGGTGCAGGCAGGGTGCACAGCCTTACAGCTATGCGGAAGTAAGAGCACCTAGCATGCTATATGGCAGGGTGTGGCTCTACCGGAATGGCCTTGTTTTGTGTCAGGATAAACAGTATATACATTAACACGCTCACACAAAGCATATCAAAGGTTGCATGGGGTAAAACAAACATAATTTATTATTCTCATAAAGATAAAGCCTGTAGGATCATATGTACCTCCTGTCTGTGTCACTAGGGCAGGTTTTATGGAAGTTAACTAATCTGTCACCCAGTTACAGCAAGGACAAGTCATGGAACACCCTTGTGTCTGTGTAGACTTATGGCGGGAGGGAGGTCATGGCAGTTCTCAAAGGCTGCGTCACCCCAGCAGTGGAAAATACTGCACTTGTATTGCTCACGTCTGTCACCTTGACTGGGGAGGGACATTATCCCATACTTGATAATATTCCAGTGTGTCACGTTTTAGGAGGGGGGAGGATGAAGGCTTGCACAATGCACTATGCCATTTACCTGTCTCCCTGTGGTGGGAGGGATTGAATTAGAGATTGTTATTACATCACGGAGAACAGAGATGTGTTGCCACTCACTTTAAACAATGAGGGCTACACAGATGGATATCGCACCTGTGACTGGTTGCTATGGGTTACAGCACACCTCTGCTCTCTGGACTGTAGCCAGTATGACCTGAAGACACACACACACACAATTTTACTTAGCTATAGGAACTACAATGTTACGGTACTCAAATCTTAAAAAGATAAACCCTAATTGGCCATGAAAGCTGGGTTCAATGTGCCCAGAGTCGCTACACCTTGTACTACCTTATTAATCTATATCTAAGGCCCCGTTCACATGTAGCGACTTATCGCACGATTTCCGCCGCGATATCGCGCATTTTTGCAGCGCGATATCGCGAGAAGTCGCCGGCTAATGATAGTCAATGGAGCTGTCTTAGCTCCATGTCGCTCGTCGCGGTCGCAAGTCGCTTCTACTGGACCCTTTTTTCGGCTGATTTTGCTTTTTTTCTATGGAGCCCGACGGAGAAGGTCACGCTACCGTCGCTGGATCGTCGCTGGAATGTCGCCCCGAAAGTCGCGCTATCCTGGTCGCTGCAAAGGTATGTCGCTACATGTGAACGGGGTCTTTTACAGTAACAGAAGGTTAAAACCAGTGTCAGGTTTTTTTCAATCTGTGTCTCATTAACCTCCCTGGTGATTTTTGATTTTTCTCGTCATTTTTCGGTCTATTTTTTTTTTCTAATTTTTTTCGTCTTTGTCTTCTTTTTTTTTATATTCCGCCGGTTCTGCCCCCCTGCGACGCGTACGCTCGCAAGCGACGGAACCCGGAATCGGCCGCAGAACACAGCGCGGCTCGAGGGACAAGGTAAGTAAATGCAAAGCGGCTTTCCCGAGTGTAGCTCGGGGTTACCGCTTATGGTATGGAAAAGTAACCCCGAGCTACACTCGGGAATACCGCCAGGGAGGTTAAAGGAGATTTCCCTTCACTTCCTATTCTGTAGATTCACAGGAAGTGAGGGGGTCTCTCTTCAATGTGAGAGAAATCCCCTCTTAGACAGTTGTCAAGGAAACAAGAGTCCACATTGGAAGATTTCCCCTCTATTCCCACAAACGGGGGACACAATCAGCAGCAAAAACCTCACAGAGTTTCTAAACCCTCACCACCCTATCCAAATCGAAGTTATACTTAAATATGCCTCTTAGTGATGACATACAACAGAATGCTTTGTGCCAATTGACCGTAAGCTTACATTTTCCCTCTGTAATGTTTGTGATTCTATAATGCCACAGGCATCAAAACCATTACTCTCCGCGCTCCTCTCCTGAACATATTGGCCATCATTATACTCTGCGCACTCCTCTCCTAAACGTATTTGGCCATGGTTATACTCTCCGCACTCCTCTCCTGAACATATTGGCCATCATTATACTCTGCGCACTCCTCTCCTAAACGTATTTGGCCATGGTTATACTCTCCGCACTCCTCTCCTGAACATATTGGCCATCATTATACTCTGCGCACTCCTCTCCTAAACGTATTTGGCCATCGTTATACTCTCCGTACTCCTCTCCTGAACACATACTCTCCACACTCCTCTCCTGAACATATTGGCCATCATTATACTCTGCGCACTCCTCTCCTAAACGTATTTGGCCATCGTTATACTCTCCGTACTCCTCTCCTGAACACATACTCTCCACACTCCTCTCCTGAACATATTGGCCATCATTATACTCTGCACACTCCTCTCCTGAACATATTTGCCATGGTTATACTCTCCTGAACGTATTTGGCCGTGGTTATACTCTCCGCACTCCTCTCCTGAACATATTAGCCATCATTATACTCTGCGCACTCCACTCCTGAACGTATTGGCCATCGTTATACTTTACGCACTCCTCTCCTGAACGTATTGGCCATCGTTATACTTTCCGCACTCCTCTCCTGAACATATTGGCCATGGTTATACTCTCTGCACTCCTCTCCTGAACATATTGGCCATCGTTATACTCTCCACACTCCTCTCCTAAACATATTTGCCATGGTTATACTCTCCGCAGTCCTCTCCTTAACATATACTGTGCGCACTCCTCTCCTGAACATATTGGACATCATTATGCTCTCCGCACTCTTCTCCTGAACATTTTGGCCATCGTTATACTCTCCACACTCCTATCCTGAATCTATTGCCCATCATTATACACTCCACTCTCATCTCCTGCACATATTGGCCACCGTCATATCCTCCACACATTGACATCTTCCTTCCTCATATCCCAACCCTTGGTGGAATGGGCACACTTTCACCAGTCTTATTTAAAAGGCAGAGGAAAATGTCTGTGTTCCTCAGAACAGAATGACTGCGGTCATTTGCCAATGCACCTTAGAAAGTGAAAGCAAAT
Organism: Nanorana parkeri; assembly: GCF_000935625.1. Taxonomy (NCBI): domain Eukaryota; kingdom Metazoa; phylum Chordata; class Amphibia; order Anura; family Dicroglossidae; genus Nanorana; species Nanorana parkeri. The sequence continues at coordinate 117,613 of NW_017307626.1, forward strand.
CTCTGATTGGTTGGACATCACTTTCCACTTTTCCTTTCATCCAGTTCTGAACACTGAGGCCCACTGCTTCCAGCATGTTAACAGAGTAAAGAAAATATGTAGGAATTACCCTTGCAACAGTTCATGGCTCCGGGCCAAAGCCTGCATCCCGACACCTGAAATATCCCCCTGGTGACAGGGAGGGGACGAACACGAGAGAGGAGAGGCGGTCACGGGACAGGGAGCCTGGGGATAAACATCCGTCTCCTGCTTGACCTCAAAGGCCAAACAGTTACCTTAACTCTCCCTTGTCTCAGCCAAGTTTTTCTGCTCTTAGATTGTAAGCTCTTGGCCACAGGGCTCAATGTAAGGACAAGGTTTTGAAATAAAACTGGGCAGGAACATAAACAAGCTCAGAGAGAACATGACGCTGATGTGCTCTTGAGACTAAAGTCTTTGCATTCTAGTGTGTTTCAGCTATACAAATATTCTGTAGGCTGTGCTGCTATGCTGCCTCACCCCCTCCCCTTACATTCCCTATGTACTTCTAGAACAGTGAGCTGATAATACAGCTGATACATGGGAAACCTTCTACATGGATATCCTGGATAGGACTATAAGGGTCACAGAGTGTCTGTGTAGTGTCATCCATCATCCGGCAACTTATGTGACCTGCAGAGCTAAAACTAGAAGCTGCTTCTCTTCACTTTCGGGGTTTCAAGACCTCCCTACCTACCATGTCCCTGTAGACAAATACTTGTACTGATGCATAAAACGAGAAAAGAGGAAACGTGAAGGTGTGACTACAGCATCCAGTAACATTCCAGTCCCCTTTCTAATGCCCAATGAAACATTTACAATGCATCTGATAGGGTGCTATGGGTAGCACAAGGGGTGCCTTGGCCATGCTGGACATAGTTTGTTGTAGGTATGCATACCTCCCAACTGTCCCTCATTTGGAACCAAATCCCTCTGACCCCTTTTCTTCCTCAGTTGTCCCTCTTTTTTGATCTCATGTGCAAATATCAATGAAAATGTCCTATTCAACAAAAATTTTATTCTGCACTAAAACCTTCATCTTCTCTCTTAATTATCTTCTTTACTATTTAGAAGAGCCAGTATTAACCCCTCCGTGACTGACAACGTACAGTGTACGTCGCCAGCATCGGGGCTGTTTAAACAGACTCCCGGCGACTTTTGCCGCCGGGACTCTGTTTAAACTTGTAGAGCCGACTGTCGGCTTTACAACAGAAGCGATCCTGGCGACTTACCTGTCACCAGATCGCTTCTGCGTCCCGAAGAAGGGGCCGCCCCCCCGCCGTGCTTCCCGGGCTCCGTTGCCCCTCCTACGGGCCCAAAAGGAAAATGAATGAAGAAAAAGAACAAATCTGGGTTAACCAATCATAATTTGGTATATGAATTCTTGATGGTACAGATACTTGGGGGCGTGGCAGGTGTTCCTTTTTCTTCTCAGAAAGTTGGGAGGTATGAGTATGACCTTTAGAAGTGTAGCCTGGTTGACAGATTTATAGTCAAGGTGCCCACACACTATGCTAATTTTGGCTGGCTTTAGCCGGTATTGCTTGATCAGCTGATGAAGGAGACAGAACAGAACAGAACGAACGGGCAGCCAATCAGCTTCCCGCTCTGTCTGGGCATTCTGACAGCTTGATATTTATCAATCAACACTCATAAGCGTTGATAGAGGAATAGGTTATATTTTCTTCGTTCAGCCCACAAATATTACAGTGTATGGGCCACCTTAAGGCCTCATGTAGACGGGGTTATTGTCAAACACATGTCATTGAATGCAGAGAGAAGTAAAAGGCTGTGTTTTACCTATAATTTAAACACACCTCAAGAAGATCTGCTGGACCCAAAGAAACATAAAGCAGATCATATACACCATCAGAATTGTCATCCATACTGTACCACTGAAATAAATAATCTGCATTTAATGCGTGTTTTATACGTGTGTCATCCTCAGGCAAGCTATGCTCAGCTACACCATCACTGGGACAGATAGATAGATGACATTGCTATTTGATGAAAAGAAATGGAAATGTCGTGTCATTTGCTGCTCAAACCTGAAGCACACTTAGTGCTCATGGTTGCAAATGCTGCTGCTCTGGTTAATATTCCATAACATACAGGTTTGGGGCACATGTGCACATTCCCCCCCCCCCCCTCTTTTCACAGGATACCTGAGCAGATAGTCACCTAGCCAGAGTGCTATATGGCCGAGCACCAGAAGCAGACCACCTATAAAGGAGGTAAGGGAAGAAGACTTGTTTATTCTCCCAGCAGACACCACTCTGGTCAGACGTCTAGATGGGGGATAATAGAATACTGGAGCAGCCAGTGATATGAATCTAGTAAAGTAAAATCTATAGCATTTGTCCTAGGTACCGGTCTTTATTGGCCATTGCATTTTACTGAAACTATCCTCAGGAGGCTATATTCATATGTGTGCTCATTCACACTACCAGCAATGCGACAATGTGAGGCAAATGTGTGCATTACGGCAATGAGCAGCACTGCACTGTGCACACATCAATGTGTTGCAGTGCCTTCCACTTTCAGTGACACCCCAACACATGTCCAAAGGGCGCCTGTGTTGTAGCGCACGATGTGCGTTGCAGTGTGCTACAGAAGAAAATAAATGCAGCAGGACCTAACTTTTTGTGTGTTAAAGTCCATAACGGGCAGCCTAATGCAGCACAACATTCGCTGTGGCGCACTGCGCACAAGTATAAATGGGCCCCTAAAGGGCAATTCAAGTGCAACAACCAAAGATGCATTAGAAACACACATGGATTACACTACAGATCTTTTCTGGGAGAAACATGAAAGAAAAAAAAAAAGAGAAGTTTGCCTCATCTTGAGTTGGTGTTTGAACATGTTTCTATATCTGTTTTATAATTTATGATCTTTAGTATATTTCTACTCAAATATGCAAGGTTTCCTTGGCACTCAGCTTATGCATGTACAGCAAACTTTATGACAAAGCTTTCTTTATGCGTCCGTGTACATTAAAATGGAAAGGTTTTAAAGTGTAGCTACAGTTTTGGATAGAATTGGGAAAGGTTAGAACCCCTGCTGGGGTTGTCCTGCTATCTGGAGCGCCATTAGAGAGACCCCCCCTCACTTTCTGTTTTGGGACATTCCACCAGACAGGAAGAGAGGGAAAATCTGCACCATGAAACAGACAATAAAAAGCTGACAGAGGTTCTCAAATTCCTTTACTTAATAAAAAGCATTTTTATTTCTGTCTGTATTGCTGTTAGAGAGACTTCCTCTCACTTCCTGTCCTGAGAACAACCTTTTTACCAAACAGGAAGCAAAGGAATCTCTCCAATGGAGCCCCCAACAGCCGTAAAACCTGACAGGAGTTCTAATCCATCCATAATCTATCCAAAACTAAAACAAAAACAAACAAAAAGCATTGTGCAGTAAGCTGTAGTAACCAATCAGAGTTAGGGTGACCACAGGGGGTTAAATCATCACCAACAGTTTACCCAATTTCGACCATCTCTTGATAACTGGGCTGTTCCCACTGCTCTAGGACTGAGTCAAAGGCACTATCTGCTCAGGAAGCTGAACCAACTATGAAGCAGAAAAAAGAACTGTGGTCAGCATTGGGTGAATATTAGGACGAGTCTTATCAGTGGGAAAGTTGCTTAAAGTGTATGTAAAGCCCAAACTTTTTTTTTAAACTTTTGTTGCTTTTGTGTCCCATCGGTACAGAAACACAACAAGGTGTAATAGAAGACCCCTTTAAAGCAAGGAGATATCCCTTCTTAGACAGTTGTCACAAGAACACGTGTACCCATGAGAAGATTTCGCCTCACTTCCTGTGCCAGTGATAACTCTTCCATCTGCCTGCTTTTTATAACGCACAGCTTCCAGAGTTCAGTTCCTCTTTAAAGCCGATTTGATTGTAAGGTATGTTTGTTTACAACACAAGTTCTTTATTAGAATAATTTGGCATTAACAGGTCTCCTTAACATAAGTCTAAGTCGAGCAATTCAAAAGGTACAGACATGGGGACTTTGCTGTTTAATGAATCCGTGCCATTGGGAGACATTGATAAAAAGGGCTTTCATATGGAGTTCACCAAAAGAATACGTACAATATTCATAAACACATCAGAGAACAATACACAACCCTGCTGCACCCTATACAAAGCAACCACCAACACACATCAGTCACACTTCCTCCATGTCTCTATACAAGCTATAATGTGATTATTGTCCTCGTACAGCCTGGTACAATTTGTGTATGTTTATTCACTGATAAGGCACAGGCTTGGTGTGTGTAGCTAGATCACGTGGGAATCCTATCTATATAATGTATGATTGCTCTATCTACATCCACCTGCTAGATGAAAGTGACCGTGAACCTTCGTGTTTGAAAAGAATGGGAATGACAGTGTTGGCCCCGGTAACTCATCTGGTATTCAATTTTGTATTCTAAACATGAGCATCAAAATGTTAACGGAGCTATGGTTCTGTTAAAAGATCTCCAAAGCCATCTAACACATCGAGTCCCTTTTTTGTTTACATCTCATGTGTTTTCCTCACCTAAAGCTGCTTATAAACGGCTCATAATTTGAGCCCTGCAAGCACCCGGCTTGACAAAAGTTGATTACAAAAATTAGCTGAGCAGGGGGGAAACCCTTGGCCACACAGTGACTCCTATAAGATGCAGTTATTGCTACACAGCACCATTATATTTGGGCAGCTGTGGCTCCCAGAGTACAATACCGGCAGTGCAACTCCCTCCATCCATGCCGCTAGCGTGGATGGTTGAATTGGCTGATTTTTTTGGATGGTGCAATCAGCCTGTGGACTGAATGAGAGAAAATTGAGCCTTGTATGCCTACTTTAAGTCTGCTATCCGGGCCCCTGGCCATCCCTGCTTCCAGTGACGCAGATGTTCCCACTCTCGCAAGTCCAAAGAGCACAGGCATTACACTGTCCCTGTAAACCAGTTCCATTGTAGGCATCTTAGAGATAACGGGAATGAGCCGGAACTGTACCATTGTGGACCTCTTTCTGAAAATACTTGTTGTACTCCCTGGTTGTCATACTGGTTTAATGCCTCTAACATGGCACAAGTTTGCAGAACACTCTGACTCAGAAGGCAGATAGAGCTCAGCACTGGCTCCTTACATATATCTCTTAGGATGGGTTCAGACCTAGGCGTATCGAATATGCGCGTTTTTACCGCGATTCCGAGGGCTCACGATTGTTTCAGAGGGCTACCTGGCTGTATCCCAATGGATACACGCGGCAAATGCACCCCAAAGAAGCTCCTGTACTTCTTTGGGCGTAGGGCGTTTAGGACAGGTTTCCTTTAATACTAGCTCTTTCATCTACCACATTACCGTAAGAGGTTATCACTAGGTAATACTTATCAGCTCAAGTCTGAAGATAGCAACCACACTGTCCTTCTGCCAACTGTGAGGCCTTGTGTCTATATGAGCAAAACTCCAGATTAGGAAAACTAAGGAAAAGAAACCAACAAGCCAAACCAATTCATCTGTGCATGTAAAGCAGCAACACCAGGGAAGATCACTTACTTGGCCTACAGACATTACAGAACATTCATCCTAATTTGAGTGCGTGAGGAATGTTGATTTGTTTGGAGGCTCCCTGAAAACCCTTGCTGATACTACTTGGCTTAGGGAAACTTTGCTTGGCTGGGATGTTGACTACTGTATCCCTTCACCAAGACAACTGACACCCACATCGCTCCCTCATCCCCCAAACAAAAAAAGATTGCCTAATGCGAACTTTCATCTGTGAACTTTCCCTAGAAAGATTGTTTGGCATCCAGTTCGCACATGATCGGCTGATGACTTTATTCTTGCAGGTATGATCAGCCTTCGCCTATCTACAACACAGAGTGCATACTGCATAGTACAAAACATGAAAAGGTCATTCAGTTTATGACCATCTCTTATTACTCATTAGTGGAGTCTGCCACATGCTAACTAGTCTGCTGATCCTAACAGATCTTCTGCCGCGTCTGTAAACAAATAACGTTTTCTTGTGGATTCTAAGGGCAGCAATCCCCAGAACACAAAGGCAGGAGCTGTTCTCCACCCTTTTATCTCACACCATACAAGCCCTAGTTCCCCTCTCCAAAACTGACAAACGTGTTCTGATGAGATAACATGCCGATATCCCCTCCACTCACGCAAAACATGACAATGATGAGCGTATACACGCTATACTGTGTTGAACTGAATAAGATAAAAGAAAAATCAGTGGGGTGTGATGAGGATTCTGACAGGCATAATACAAAAAGCATTCAAAAATATTCAATACATAAAGGAAGAAAGCGAAAAAGAAATGTGCAATAAGAAAGAAAGGGAATCTATTCAACAGTTACAGGCAAACATGAAGGCTGCCAATGCTAAACTCTTCTTTCACAAATGCTATTTGCCTGTTTGTCATACGGACGGCATGGCTTCAGTCCTTTCTGATCATGCAAGGGAAAGCACCGGTTCGCTTTTAGACCTGGTTCACACCTGGGCGTTTTACAGCGCGTTCCTACGCTCTGTAAAACGCTCAACATTTGAAAACCAATGATTGCCTATGGGCATGGTTCCCACCTGGGCGTTTTACAGCGCGTAGGAATGCGCTGCAAAACGCCCTACGGCCAAAGAAGTACAGGAGCTTCTTTGGGGCGTATTTGCCGCGCGTATCCATTGGGATACAGCGTGATTGCCCTCGGTGGCACGAAACGGGCGACAAACACGCATATTCGATACGCCTAGGTGTGAACCCAGCCTTAGAGCTCAATATTGGCCCTTATTCAATAGTGAGGGTCATTTAAGACCCTAAGCAGATATGATCATCAACTGCGATGACCGACAGCAAAGGGGTTAACCATAAAGCAGTAACAACCACTCGTGAGCGTTAAAAGTGCTCATTATTACATGCAAAGATTTTCCAACATGCTAAAGAAAATGCCCATTGGGTTATGTCAAAAAGAAGAGCATGGGGGGGCCGCAGACGCGACTCGCTGTGTGATGGCGCTTAGGTAACCACTGATTTAATGGTGACGATAACTTTGCTGGCACAATTATTTTTTTACTACGTGCACTTTAACCACTTTATTGCAGCAAGTGAGGTTTTATCTGGCACATCTAGTAGTATATGATTAGATCAATCCCGTATCCACTACTCCCCCCCCATCCTGCCCTACACACTGCTGACAAACAAAGCAACACGCAGCATTTTCAGACTGTCTGATTCATACAGACTATTTGCCTTTGACGTAGTGGGCGGTGATAGCTTAGGCCGTGTGTGATTGCGGCACGCTGCCCCCGCCTCTCTCCCTGACGCTTCTGCCAGTGCTGGCTAAACAGGATGAGGATCCATGCTGGCAGAGGATCCCTATTTATACGTGAGCGAGGGATTTCCCCTTCGCACAGACACAAAGCAGTGCCAAGCCTGACGTTTTTTTTTAAAGATTACAGGGCACAGGCTGTGCCAACCTTCTCTCACACACTCACCGCTCTTTTATTACATCCGCACACAAAGCATGAACAGAGATTGTCGCTACTCTGGGCGGCCTGTCACAGGACCAGCAGGCACAGAACAGGTACAGAACAGGCAGCGAGCAGGCTTAATTAGATATTTAAGTTCCGCAAAAACTGCTGCATATTTAATTAGCCCTTTCCGTTCCTGCTGACTCTGCAGTTCATTTCCTGCAGCCTGTTTCAATTCAATAAAGGGCTGAAATCAATCTTCAATTTATTTCTCTATAAAATAATGCCCTTTCACGCTGTGCTGCTATAGATCTTTTCCTCTTAAAGCAATGGTAACCCTAAACTATCAGGGGTACTTTATGGGAAATAACATCCATCAATATGCAGTAAATGTAAAAACTACTTGACCAAAAGACGTAACTACAACCACAAGGTCCCAGTATAAAACTAACCTAAGCCCCTAGTATCTTTTCCATCCCTGTACGGATGTTAACGCTTGGATGGATGCACAGCCGTGGTAATGGTCACCTTGTCATGGACTTGTACAGGCTGCTGCCAGCAACTGTACGCAAACATCTGTGGCTCCTGGGCACAAAAATCTGTAAGGCCCTCTGTGGCACTGGGAATGAGGCCTCTAGTACTCTAATTTTAATCCTCACCTGGGTGCCATAGAGGAATTTGGGGTGAAAGCATATCCTTAATCATCAGCAGCTGTACTGGACAACATGTCTACCGGATGTCTTCCTTATATTGTGAAGCGCTGCACAAACTGTTGGCGCTATCTAAATCTTGTATAATAATAGCAATTATACTGTGTTTCCCAAACTATGTACACATGACAATTATCCCAACGCTATTGCTACCAGCACAAATCTTGGCTCCCTGTGTTTTAGGCCCCATAGCAGTTGTATGATCCACACTATGACTACAGTTACAGTGTATGGTCTTGCATGAAAAGCTGTTGAAGTTGGCCATCTTGTAGTTAGGTCCAAGTGCTGCAGAAAGTTAACTGCACTACAACTAGCTGGAATCACTTCAACACAGACTCAATTCTATTTGTTTCCTGCTAAGCAGAGCAATTTTAGGAAAGACACACACAATACCCAACTTTTTATTGCAAAAAAAATTAAAAAGGATATTTCTTTGCCAAGCCTCCAAAAAATAATCAGTTAATCCCAATGCCATTCATTTCCCTTTTATACTAGTCCTTAAATGAACAAATGCTACAGGTTGGGATGAGCTGTTTAGTGCAATAAAGACACTTCTGAAAGTCAAAAAACACAGGTCTATATAACATAAACAAGGGGGAAACGGGAACAGTCCAGTCCAAGTGACAGATGGCTGTGTTTGGGAGCTATAGACACAAATATGAGATAACAGTCACATAATCCCACTGTTTTTGGCTTTATCCAGAGATGATCTCATCCACCAACTATCAGCGGATGCCTGCCGAGCAACCATTCTCATGGAGAACATTTGATCAGCCAGGCTGGAAAACTTTGTGTGATTGCTACTGCTCCCATAAGACAATGGTGGTCAACTTACTAGAGAAAGGGAGCCTTTCTTCTGCCCGACATCACAAAAGGGTAAAACATAATATTCACTCAACGTAATGCTACAGAGAGCTATCAGAAACTGCAAACATGCAATAGGAGATGGTCATAGACTACAGGCATGCTACAAAAGATGGTAAGAGACTTCCGATTTGCTAGAGAAGTTACTGAAGACTGGGGACATGCTTTAGGAGATAAAGACTGCTAGAGGTCACTGCTATTACAGCCCCTTTACAAATCATGACCAAGATCACAGGAAAAAGCCAAACAGAGTAAGGAATAGAAAGCACAGAAAACAGTTAATAAGTAATCACAAAAGAAATAAACTAAACTGAATAACTACTAGAAGCCAGTTTAAAGAATATTTTTCTTCACTTGCCCAGGTAAGCACCTCGTTATGGAAAACATGGACTAGTGTGTGCAGGGACCCCATAAGTACCAAAGGGCAGATCGGGTACCAGGGCCTTAATATAAGCACTACAGGTCGATGCTCCTTTCTCTACAGGCACCGAGCTAACAACCTGACCCCATAAAATCGACAACCATTACAAAAAAAAGAAGAAAAACTCTAGCCCGGTGAGCCTAACACAAGAAGAATTAAATCGAAGTTACTTCCTTTATCAAAAGCTCTTGAAATTCACACATTTGTCTGAAAATCTTATTAAAGAGTCTTCTGGCCCTTTCACTCCTCTAATTACCTGCGTGGACAATAAGGGCAGAAGCAAAACCTATAGAAAAGAGGAAGAATAGATGAATGCCTCTTTATCGCTTCCTGCTGAGTTCCATATCTTCAGCTATAAAAGGATTAATCCTCTGCAAAAAGAAATAGTTAATTGTGTAACAGAAACCATTTGCTGCTCATATGCTGGGGGTGTGGCTGCAATTTGCAGGATCCACGGGCATTTCAGTGTACAGAGCTGTGTGTGTGTACGGCCCGCCGGGACAGGTGGGAGAAGATGGAAACGCAACTCTTATTAACCTCTTTTTGTGCTGGAGTACAGGGAACTGTCTTTGTTTATATGAGCATGTTTTACCAATATTGTCGATGGGAAACTCAGTATAGTTACAGACATATTTCATAAGGAAACCAGCATTGTACAACTTGGGAAATTGTATTCCTCTAAATTCTCTATATATCCATATATATGACAGTGCCTATCCATGGACCTCCATGCTGAGGTGTTTCAGCATATGTCAGCTCAGCATGGACTTTGCACAACCCTTTTGAGTTAAGAAAAAAAACTGCTGTACAAAGCTCATCTGACTAAATGATCACACGTGTTACGCTCATTATTAGAGTAACATTATAGGAAAGCAGTGAAGCCTTTAGACTAGGGATGCACAGATACTGTTCGAGTACCAGTGCAGATACTTGGCATTTTCATGAGAACTACCAGGGTTGCAGTGGTTGCAGCTGTGACCGGGCTCTGGCACTCCACCACTGTCCTGAAATCATTAGTCTGTATTGTTTTAGAAAAACTGTCACATGACAATAAACAAAAATGTATCAGTACTCGTACTTGTAAGTACTCGGCAAGTATCAGTACTCGTACTCGCAAAACTGGTATCTGTGCATTCCTTTTATTTATATTTATAAAAACAAAATCGTACATTACATCATAGATTGTACAAATCCCAGGAGCTCCGTGTGCTCCTTACAAATGACAGCTGCCTCCTAACTTTTGAATTTTTCTCTGGTGTAGTCTTGGAGCTCAAAAGTATCTGTACATGTACTCGTACTTGTACTCAGTACTGTACTTGGTATCTGTGCAACCCTACTTTAGACAACGCAAATTAACAGTTAAAGGGAACCTATTAGGAGAGAAAAAAGGGTGCTGCCATTGCAGGCTTGTTTTTCAAAGTGTATGCTGTTAGTAGGCCATTGATCCGTAATGAGATGCACACACTACACGCTTGTTCCTTGTCAGTCATTCAACAAGTATTGGAGGAAGGATAAGGAAGGTTGCACCTTCAAAAACAAGTGAGCAATGGCAGCTTTCATATATCTATCTTGACAGGTTCCTTTCAGGTTGGCTAGCAGAAACCTTAAAGTATATTTCCACTTTTGCAGACAAATTGGGATAACTGCTATTTTATATTTGTTAGATGTTCCCATTCACGTGGCATAAACTAAGAAAATATTTACCGTATTAAATGCTTCTTTCCGTTTAAATTGCTTTTATGTGGGCTGGGGTGCTCTTGGCTTTTTAAGAATTAAAATGTTAAATTGCATCTCCTTCTTTGTAATGTTAGGAGGGGCTGTGAGGTGTGACAGGTTTGTTCATTAAAATTTAGAAAGTCATTTTGAACACTGCCTGTCCTAACAAATTTTAAAAGGTATTTTTTAAAGAAATATTTTTCGCTATGCCATGAAAACATAATAAACCTGTAGAGGGGTTTTCTCAAATCTAACTGCAAACGTGGAAATACACTTTTAAGAAAAAGCAGTACTGGCTGGGCAAAGCACAGAAACTTGTAAGTACTCGGCAAGTATCAGTACTCGTACTCGCAAAACTGGTATCTGTGCATTCCTTTTATTTATATTTATAAAAACAAAATCGTACATTACATCATAGATTGTACAAATCCCAGGAGCTCCGTGTGCTCCTTACAAATGACAGCTGCCTCCTAACTTTTGAATTTTTCTCTGGTGTAGTCTTGGAGCTCAAAAGTATCTGTACATGTACTCGTACTTGTACTCAGTACTGTACTTGGTATCTGTGCAACCCTACTTTAGACAACGCAAATTAACAGTTAAAGGGAACCTATTAGGAGAGAAAAAAGGGTGCTGCCATTGCAGGCTTGTTTTTCAAAGTGTATGCTGTTAGTAGGCCATTGATCCGTAATGAGATGCACACACTACACGCTTGTTCCTTGTCAGTCATTCAACAAGTATTGGAGGAAGGATAAGGAAGGTTGCACCTTCAAAAACAAGTGAGCAATGGCAGCTTTCATATATCTATCTTGACAGGTTCCTTTCAGGTTGGCTAGCAGAAACCTTAAAGTATATTTCCACTTTTGCAGACAAATTGGGATAACTGCTATTTTATATTTGTTAGATGTTCCCATTCACGTGGCATAAACTAAGAAAATATTTACCGTATTAAATGCTTCTTTCCGTTTAAATTGCTTTTATGTGGGCTGGGGTGCTCTTGGCTTTTTAAGAATTAAAATGTTAAATTGCATCTCCTTCTTTGTAATGTTAGGAGGGGCTGTGAGGTGTGACAGGTTTGTTCATTAAAATTTAGAAAGTCATTTTGAACACTGCCTGTCCTAACAAATTTTAAAAGGTATTTTTTAAAGAAATATTTTTCGCTATGCCATGAAAACATAATAAACCTGTAGAGGGGTTTTCTCAAATCTAACTGCAAACGTGGAAATACACTTTTAAGAAAAAGCAGTACTGGCTGGGCAAAGCACAGATTTGTTTTAGGGTGCTATACCTTATATATCTTCACTGTGCTGCAAACCTAGAGCACTGTTGGAGACCCCAGAAAAACCAACAGCTCTAGGTAGCGGTAAACAAGCACCTCCGTCCCCCAATAATGCAATGCCTTTTACCTGAGGAGCTGACTCTCTGCCTTGAGCACGGTCACATGGGTTAGTTGCCTAGCCCTATGCAACTACCGTCAATCACAATGTCTGTATTTTCAGCTTTACTGAGATCCAGCTGTGCACTGGGGACGCAGGCTAGCGCTGTGATGGCATGTCCTGATCCCTTATAGTGTCTGCCATTTAATTCATTTATTAATTCTTTATTCCAAATTTTTCAATAATACAAAAACAAACAATATATTTTACAATTAATTTCTTGAATACAGCCATACTTAGTGCCATTTCATTCAAAGCAGAACTCCAGGGGAAATATTATTAACCCTTGCAGTGTGGCTACTCCCAAACTTGAAGGGTTATTATCTTCCCCCAGAGAGCTTCATTATGCATTACTTTGCATTGTCTGAAGACACTCCACTTAAACTTTAAAAAAGATTCCAGTTTATAGCATGTTCTTTTCTAATGTTATAAAAGCGTCTCAAATACAACACTGTGACATACTTATACCAAGGAGCAATTTGCATTCTTATCTGCAGCCAGATCTTCACATGGCCATTACTTTCTAGGAGCATGGGATGTTCTAAAGCTATAAAATTCATAAACCAGTCATCGATTGATGACTGGTCTATGAAACATCTGCTCTTCTGCCTAGCAGTTATCAATGACTTCAAGAAGCAGGTATTTTATTGTCTATAATCTATAAGGCACTTGGCTCACATTATCCACTGACCACTGTGCAGCTAAATACAAACCAAAAAGTGGGACCATGTTCAGAATATTTGTTGTTTTAAGTGAAGCTAGAGTCAGCTAAAAATCGCCAACCTGCTTAGCCAAGTGCCTGGCTTCAGTACTTTTGAGGCACATACCTGAAACAGTAGCAAGTGGTATACTACAGACCTGACACAAACATACAGCAAATTAAAGTTAAAGAAAATTCTGAATTCCTAATATACTTGATCCAAGCCAGCAAGTCAGAACTCACTAAAACCAAAACATGACTGCACAACAGGCAGGGAACTAGCACTTACAGGAGGAGAAGTCAGCAATGGATGTCTAGAAATTCTGCATATACTCGGTCCCCTTTAAATCTAAGAACTACATTTGGGGTGGATATTGCATGCTTCTATCAACAACTGGCATTATTAAAACATTCAAAGAAAGGAAAATGTCCCAGAAGATCTAAACCCCCTTCCCCATCCCCTTTGCTCTGACAAGTCCTGGTCACACACCCCAGTGGGCTTGTTTCATATGGACTATGCAGCTCCATTGCAGTATATATGCTACTTCCTTCAGTGTGTATGAATGGTGATTGCTTCATATAGTGTACATGTATGAACTACAGTGGGTGCAGAGTCCTTAGGAGCAAAAGCAAGTGGCTGTTCAAAATAAGATATCACTTATCTGAGGTCTATCCGGAACTGACTTTGCAGCTCTATAATGGCATTACAGATAAATACACAGCAGTCGTACTGATAGCTTTGAGGAGAGACTCTATGTGGTGGTGTGAGCAGTGGTTGTACTTACAATCTAGCAAAAAGTCTGGAATGGTTTGTGAACACAGGACATTGACAAATATGGTGTAACAGTTGGCACGCTCCCAGGATTTTGCATAATCCCCTCAACTGCCTATTCTTCAGCTTCTATCAACCACTGCATGCATTCGTGTTGGGTCATGTATATAAGAATTTTATGTTTATTAATGATCAAATCCATACAATGTCAAGATTTTTTCCCCCAAGAAGCATTGACTGATTTAATAAAAGTCTCCTTTGTCGTATTACAAACACAAGCCCGTTTAAAGAGACAGCCCTCCTAAAAACTATCAACTCCATAGGAGGTAATTTTGGCATTGCAGTTCCTCAGAGACATCAGAAGCTAGTATGTAATTCAGGGTAAATTACCTCTCTCCTAAACTGAAATACTTATTTTGGATACATCATACCTATGAATTATACGGATACACATTCTTTGTGCTGGTGTCTAATGTAGCAGCCTTTATATAATGGAAACAGGCATTCTGTAGGCTGAAGCTATAGATGTAAGGATGTTCCTCACAAGTTAAATGCACTATTAGTATCTAATGTGCTGACAGACTGCCTCTAGATGGAGACAGAAAGTCAGATGTTCATCAGCTTCCCTCTGTGATGCAAGAAGTGGTGAGCTAAGAGAGACATTGCAAATGATTTCCCTTTGCCCAATCTGCCACCTTGGCACACAAATCACTCTGGACTAAACCATCCAAGAGGAAGGGGAATGAATGTCAAAAGAATACCAAGCTAGGTGTGACCCAGCCGGTCCAGCAACATGAAGCTGCATGTGGCAAGAAGCAGAAGTGATGTGGACATTAGAGCCAGGCTACCTTACAAGAGGGTCTACATATGAGGCAGAAGAGATCGTCATAAAAGGGTAGCACCAAGGCGGTTTTTGGCATTGCAGCCCTTTGAGGTTTAAGTCCACTACTGAATATTAGTACACTGTAAATAATACATAATGTGATCTATAGCACAGCATAAATTAGAAGGCTGTACATTTGATAGACCATTTTCCGATGTGATTATCTAAACCATGAAACTGTACCTAAGAAAAAAAATGTTTGTTTGACCATTTTAGTAATTCCAGGAATTCAAGTTTGTAGCATCAGTCTTGAAATTCTTTAAGCAAGCAGCACATTTCCGGCATTTACAGCTCTGATAGCATCTCCACCTGCATTCACACCTAAACGTTTTGCTGTGTGTTTCCCAAAGGGTGACAATGCTCAACATGAAGATTTCCATTATGTTCAACAGCGCCCATTCACACCTCAGCGTTGTGTCGCTTGTAGCTTGAAAAAAGTACAGGAGTTGTTTTCAGAGTTGCGCATTTTTTGACATCATAGACTTTAATGAGATCGCCTGAAAACTGTGTGTAATGCGTATTTTTTGTGGGATTTCGTGCCTAACAACCATTTCCTTCTCCTAATAACTAGCCTTTCATTGGCTGAAACAAAAATACTCAAACTTGAACGCTATAAAAACCTGCAAAAGCAACACTTTAAAATTGCCTGAATACTCTCATGTGAATGGGAATAAAGTGGAACTCCAATTAAATTATATTGAAATCTTTGGACAGAAAGACACAAATGTAATTTCCGGTAATGTACACCCCTAGGGGGCGCTGCATCATGCTAGCTGGGCTCATAGTACTCCAGGGCTCACACACACACACACATCACTGAGTTCCACTCAGTTCCAGAAGAAGGGCTGCTCCCGCTGCTGCCAGAAGAAGAGGAAGCTGCCATGATGCCACCTATCCAGCTAGAAGACTGCCAGAAAAGGGTTTTTTCTAACAATTATTAAAAGTGTTATTACTTGTAACAACCATTTGTACCTGAATCTGTCTTGATATCAGCCTCCTGAAAAACCCTGCACAGCAGCACTCACACTGGGAGAGGGAAGCCAGTTGGGCTTTTCTGCTTTGCAAAGTGCTGTTGGGCTAACATTGGGAACATGAGAGGAGAACACAGATGACCTAATGAATGTGCCACTGAGGGCGCTGGGGGAGGACAGGCAACCAAGGAAGCAGAATATTTGCAGCCGTTTTCTTTTTTTACAGTTACTCGATAGAGGTGAGTACCATTATCATGGTTTCAAGGGAAGATGAGTTCTGAAATGAGAGGAAGGGGGGGGGGGGGGATGCCTGCTGCTGTAATAGTAAGGCAGGACATAGAACTGAGATTCTGATTAACACCTGGACTTGTACTTTAACAGTGTTAATTTTTTGGTCCCAATATGAGGTTTAACAAGTTTAAAACTGAATTCAAAGTCTCTGTATTGGGTTGTCCACACTGCAGTTGTAGAACCTGAGTCATGACCACCACAGTATATGATTTAATACATTAGTTTGGAAAGCTGTCAATATCCCTGAACAATAGATATACAGTACTTGGTCATACACAGTAATGACACAGAAATATATTTTTATTCGATAGGACAACCAATCAGAACCAACCAGTTACTGATAGGGCTTCAGTCAACTTAAAGCTGATTTCACTTAGATTGTAAGCCCTCACGGGCAGGGCCCTCCTTACCACCTTGTCTTGAATTATATTGTGATTGTAATGTCTTCCTTATATTGTAAAGCGATGTGCAAACTATTGGCGCTATATAAATCCTGTATAATAATAATTTGGTTGCTACAGGTACTGCACTATGTAGTCCAGGGATGTCCAAACTGCGGCCCTCCAGCTGTGGTGGAACTATGAATCCCATGAGGCTTTGCAAGATTCTCACAGCCACAGACATGACTCCCGGAGAGAGATGCTTCATGGCATTTGTAGTTTCATCACAGCTGGAGGGCCGGAGTTTGGACATCCCTGATGTAGTCTATAAAGCCTGCTGGGAACAACCTTGAGCAGCTCAGCTCCAGGACATTACCCAAAAAGGTTTCTGGACAGCCTCTCTGACATCTCACAGTCATACATGATCATTGCAATTACAGGGGGGCAATTTGACCCAACTGGTTATATGTGGCCTTCAGACAAGCAGATGTTTATAATATCCTTATGAATCGAGCTCTGGAGCAGCTGAGTAATTAAACATTATTAAACCATCACCGTAGAGTGTTCTGGTGGTAAAGTGGTTAATATGAAATGTATATGGCGTTCCAGAGCGAATCTAATTGGAAGCAGTTTTCTCTATTTCTGGAGCAGGATGTCACTGCCATGTGTGTGAGCTGTGATTTGGGAGACACGAGGAGGCAGGGGTTCATTGGGATCTGTGAAATCCATCTTCTGGAGTACAAGGAGTGTGTGTGGGGGGGAGGGATAACTGGGCGATAACACTCTGTGTATTGAGGTAGTAGACAAAATATGGCAGGCAGGATATAGCTCTGTGCCCCCTAATTAGTTAAGAAGTTACTTTTTATCTCTATAAATAGGGGGATAACTGAGGATTCTTTGTACTGCCAGACCAGGGGGAATATAAATCAACAGAAAGAGGGGGGAATACATGCACACTGTCAAAATGGGAGTAATATATATCTTCCACCAGGAGGAAGAGGGGATAACTGTATCTTTGTAGTGCAAGCCTGAACAGTGGGGATATACAATAGATTTATGTGGCAGGGGAAGGAGAGAGGAGATGACTTTGCATCTCAAAAGAACTCTGTACCCTAAAACAAGGAGCAGTTATAAATATTATCACCATCATCCTAATAATAGGCCCTTCAGAATCCAGACCAATTCTCTCATCTCTGCACAACAAATTTTACATTGAAAATTGGTTCTCTGATTTAATTATAAGAACCAAGGCCACATTCATTACTAGGTGTGCCGTTGCAATGTGACCTATAAAATCAAAGACCATCTTTAAAGCTGACTCTATTGTATAGATTGAAGTAAAAAAAAAAAACTTATCCAGTGCGCAATGTATCCATGTAGCCATGTTATGAATATTTACCTTGTCCTGGGTAGCCTTGTATTCTTCTTCCTATCTAGTGTGGCCAATACAGCATTTGGTCCAGTGATCTCAGGAGGCTTTGGAGAGACATGGCCAGTCAGCTCTGTCTGATTTTAAAACCACAAGGCTAATGTTAAAAGCCGACAAAAAAGTAAAAAGATCAGAATTTCTCAGTTTCCATATACTTAAAAAAAAGAAGAGGTTTAACACAGATTAACGAGTGATAAAAATCTGTGTGTATTAGGACCCTTCACACTTCTGCAGCTTGCTGTAGTTTGATGTATGTCCTTAGTGCAGTGGAGGGCTCTGGCACAATGAACTGACAGCAATGGTATACATCCCAATCTCTCATTTGGAACCAAACACCTCAGTACCTCTTTCCTCCTCAAATGTCCCTCCTCTTGGTCTGATACACAGATATCTATGAAAATGTTCCATTTAATTAAAGTGTTAATTCTGCACTAAAACTTTCATCTTAATTCTTATTTATCTTGTTTGCGATTTTAAAAGCCAGCATAAAGAAGAAGTAATACTGAATTAAATACAAATTTAGGGTTTAACAAATCATTTTTGGCATATTAATTGTTAATGGTCCACATAACTGGGGGGTATGGCAGGGGTATGTTGGGAGGTAAGCAATGGAAGAATTTCACCCACCTGTAAAAGAAGTCACTTTAAGGTATATGAGCCGACAGGAGGAACCCCACGCTGAGGCCAGGGAGCAAATATTGTACCCATCTGCCCAATTAAATATGTAAACTCTTATGGGTAGGGCCCTCCTTGCCATCTTGTCTTGACTTGTATTGTAACTGTAATGTCCTTCTTCTATTGCAAAGCGCTGCGCAAACTGTTGGCGCTATATAAATCCTGTATAATAATAATACGTGCAGCACCTGGTGAGCAGAGAAGCTGCGGCTTTTCAATATATGGGCTGCTGGGCTTCCTTTACAGGTGAAGTATTGAGTAAAAGTGACCCAGTAGTGTCAGCTTGTTGAATCCGGGCTAATGGGTATGGCTCAGATGACAGCATCTAATGGTAACCTAAATATCACTGTTTCATGGTATGGAAGAGATCACTGCGCACAGCAAAGTGAACCCTGTGGCCACACTGTATTCTTCTTTCAGAGGTCTGACTTCTCCAAAATAATGAATGGTTGAGCTCCTGTTATTGTGTTACTCCATTTTGCACACTTGCTTTTTGTATCGATTCATTAAGTACGCTACAATATGTTCTAGCAGCTTTGCACAGACAACTGCATCGGCTTACACTTCGGCATTTATAAAAAAAAAAAGGGCATCTGTGATGTGTCTATTCATGGGATGTTGTTACATGTGTGTACAAAAAAAGCACATCTGAGGACCACATGAGAGGCAATGCAAAGCTTATAGAATGAACAAAGGCATTCCAGCGGCTGCAACAGAACTGCCCCAAAATGTAAAAGACCGTCAGACTCTTCCAGTGGGACATTACTGATACTTTTGCCTTTGAAACTAGTAAGCTTTGGAGTGCAATTTCTGTGGGTTGTTATCACTTTTGCCAAATTCCTTGTATTGCACATATATGGAAAAAGCAAATATGCCGCCTGACAGCTAACATTGGTGCTACTGCTGTGTGCACAGGTCCATAGCTGACTAATGGCAAAGGACTAGTCAGCAGTACTTCCTATGGTTTCTCTGCAGCTGATTTCTTCCCATTAACATGTCTTGTTCTGCACTGGGTCTCTGTATGGGGGCGCCATGCTGGTAGAAGTCAGAGCCTCCAACAAGGAGAACAGCAAGCGGCACAGTTGTGACATCACTAAATCTCACTGTAAATCACATTTGGAGCATTGTACTATCTATTGTACTAGCTATTAATCGCTAATACATGCTACTCTCCATGCTTCATTCCAAGAGGAACCATGTGCTTCAATCTATCGCTACTACTTGCAATTGCACCACTAAAATTGTCCATGCTCTCCTAGCCTGCCATCAACTCTGCTCTCTACTACTGTCAGCACATGTCAACAAGGCACAGCCTGATTTGTTAGAGTGCCATTTATTCCTCTTCCAGTCTTGGTGCTGTGATACAAAGAAACACAGGAAGCTGATATTATGAAAGATTAAAGCTGAACACCAGTATAAGCAAATATTGTTTAAATACAAAAGACATGTATATTCTTATTTAAATTGTATTAAATTGTCTTCATTAAAATTTGCAGATACACATCATGTCTGTTCCCATTTAACAGAAAATGTCACCTGATCAGGGGTGCCGGAATTTGTGTAAACTACTGTAAAGGAACACATGACTGATGAGGCAGAGATGAAAGTTATGCACTGAAGGGCAGTGTCCCCATCCCCTCCTCAACACCTCTGACTCACCAGCTATAAAGAAAACGATTCACATGAAAATATGACTTTAAGGAGAGAAAAGATGCCGCGTATTGGCTTTCACTCCTTTATGCTGTTGCTATTATGTTCGAAAAGGTGCACGTTTGTTTGCTTGTGATAAGCACAATATGGCAGGTCACACCAGGGCAAGTCTTCATTTCTACATGCAAATATGTTGTGAAGACATGCCGAGCACACAGTATAGGCTGTGACCTTACACACAATTCCAGAAAAACAACATTTCACTTTCCTGCCTGATAAAGGACTGGAGCGGTTCTGTTAATATGTGTTCAACGCAGACTGCCGTCACATATTTTTTCTAGTCCTGGAGAGAGTGGGGACACCCTGGAAACCTCGGGTCAGGTTCATACCGCTGTCTGTAGCCCTGCTTCCCCTCACTTCTTTTCTGGATGACATCTGTCACATTCTGACACACAGGGTGTCACCAAGATAGGAAGCAAAGTGAAATCCGTGACATTTGTCACTACTGATTGTGTCCAATTTCAGGAGCTCATCATACATTTTATATTTTTAAACATACAAAGTTAAAAAGAGAATTATATCTAAACCTTTCTTTTTACTTTAGTCCTCATTGGGGTCACAGGAATACATTCACTAATTACTATAGGGGATACTGCCCACTATATATGCTGTCAGCGCAGAGCTGCACCGCACTCGGGAAGGATCTGGACATTATTGTTGGAATCGACCCCACTGCCTGATTGACAGCTTGCTCTGCCAGAGCCAGCTGTGCCTGCCCCCTCCCCTGTCTGTCCCCCCAATGAATGTTGGAGGAACAGAGAGGTGAATCCCTGAGGGGAGCGGTGGCTGACAGTAACTGCTCTGTGCAAGGAGAAGACCGCGAGTTGGGCGATCAGCAGTTTGTGTTTGCTCAATTTTTGAGCTGTAGAGCCGGCGTGTGCAGCTGCAGTGTCACATGCCGGCTCAAACTATTAATTACTATTAAGTATTATCAATACTTCTCCTCTAATTGATATAGTGGGGAAAACCTGACCACCTCTGCAGTACTCCCATAGAAGGATGCTTTCATGCATTTAAAGCTGAACTCCGGGATAAGGAAATATTGTCTGAGACATGTGTATTGTTACTTGAATCTTGGCGAACTTTGTGTATTTCTTTCAGGTCTGTGTAGTAATCCAATGTGAAACTTTACCTCTGTGCAGGAGCTTCCTATAATAAAGACTGGTCACTGCTACCCTCTTTCCTTGTGCGGGGCGACTGGTCTTGTCTCTGCCCTCCCCTGTAGTTTTCTGCAGGCAAGCTGTAGTGGGTGGAGTCTGCTGGGCCCCTCCCACAGCTCTGTTCTCTGCACAGTGATGATGTCACTGCTACATGTACAAAGCAATAAATGGATTTACAAAGGCATTTGGTGCACACAAAGTGGATTCGTATACAACTTTGGTGGCTATTGAATAATATATTTAAATAGATATTTTTGAAGCTGGAGTTCAGCTGTAAGCACATCAGTAATGTTAGTGAACCTGTATTTATGAAATATTTCCACAAACAATAATAATAATCTGCTATATTCCCCAAGAGAACCCCAAACCTGAGAAACATCTGGCAAGCAAATATTCCGAAAGTTAACGCACCACCCCCTCCCCCATCATTGTAAAATATAATGGGGGTACCTCTCCATACAGAGTGTCAGAGAAATCCACTCGCTTTCCGAGATCTGAAAACACGCTGCTATCTTCCCTCTATGGTTATTGCTTTGTATGTCTCCCTGACTAAAAACGATTGTTAGTATGCTTTGTGCACAGCAGAGAATTGTGGGACAGGTCGTTTCCCAGCATACAGATAGATTGATGAGTAAGTATAGTACACACAGAGGTGGCAGCTGTGGGAAGTAGAACGCCTGTCCCTTACATGGCAGAGTGACACAGACTGAGAAACTGTGACTGCTTTCATTTGTCTGGCACAATCCCACAAGTTACATAACTGTGTCTGTGGTGATGACACAACAGAAGTATGCATTTCACGCCGTCCTGAAAGCCAGTTTAAAAAAAGACTGCAGGGCTTTATTTAGTTGTGTGCTTCAAAGAACTATGACAGGCAGTAACCCATGGCAACCAAATGTCAGTTTTCACACAACAGTAGCATCCCATCCCTAGCATCATCTGTTGAACAAGCAGAAGATAATAGCACAGCAAAGGGGTTTTCCTAGGAAATAATGATGATGATGAAAATAAATACAGTTCTTGCTGCAATACTTTCTTTCTCTCCAGCAATGTCTTTAGCAGACTCACCCCTTTTGGTTGTCCAGCACCAGGGTAAATGATGCAGAGTTTTATTCCTGTAAATTTAGCACATCATGGGCCCATCCCCTGTGGAGCTTCCCAATGGCACCCTTGGCTTACAGTATAATGATGGGGAGAATGGCCAGGTACTGATGTCATTACACTGCTAGCATAATTCAGGGTTGCCGATCAATGGGGAAGGCGAAGAGGACCCTATGTGCCACATGGCCTGCCTGAAGATATATATTTATCTTCTATATCTATCTATAGATAGATATATATATATTGGTTGGTAGAAATCATTAGATACCCTCCAACAATGATATCCAGCATGGATAGAGGAATCTCCACTGCTTCTGCAGCTGTTGAATACCCAAACAATGCCAACATATCACTGGATGCATAGCACTGATTGGGCAATAATTTTCTACCTGGCTTCTTCGAAAAAAGTCACCTAAAATAAATGACTTCTGCTGAATGGAGTGGTGCCACCACGGCCACCTACAGCTCGAATTTCTGCTGAATTGGCCAAAATTCTAACTCCAGCTTTAGGCTTTAAGTTACCAGTAGGTGGGATTAGCATAAGGGGGGCCTAAGGGCAGATCATCACTCTCAGTACGGGGAGCTCTGCATTGAAGAGTACCGCCTCTCTGAGGTATTGTGTCACAGTTCTTAGCAGCTTACTTCTGTCACACTAATAAAATATTATTTCTGATTGGTTGCCGCCTATTACTGGTTGCAGCGAGCAAGCTAACGACATCACTTTTTGTGAGAATATTACATATTTGACGTTGATGTATGGCTTATTATTTTACTCCTTTTTACAGAGCAAATATATCCAGCAGTGCTTTATAGAGAATACTGTAAGTGTTAACATCCGTCCCTGTCCCCAGAGGAGTTTACAATCTAATGACCATACCGCAGTAATAAAGTCAATTCATCTACCAGAATGTTTTTGCATTCTGTAAGGAAACTGGATCACCCAGAGGAAATCCATGCAAAGTCACAGAGAATATACAAACTGTGTGTAGGCAGTAAGTATGTGTGTGTGTGTGTGTGTGTGTGTGTGTGTGTGTGCTGAGATCTCATAGCTGCAAGGCCAAAGTGCTAGCCACTAAGGCACCAAGCTGCCCACAATCCACAACATCTATTATGTTAGGCTTTCCTCCCATATAGTATATGTACACTGTGTTGCAGGTTCCCTTGCCATTTCTCTCTTGGTAGACATTTGCAGGGTCCTTAACCGTGGTAAATGTTAGTTTACATGCTACATGCTACGCCTCTAATCTCTTACTGTTGCAATGTCTCCTAATGTCCTGATCATGGTTTGTTCTCTGGAATCTATGGGGCTTCCCAAAATGCAGTCCCAACAGAACCTCTTATTTTGTGTACAGCAACAGTAATACATGGGTTCCAGTGAAGTGTCTCTTCCTAGGCTGAACTGATGGCAGGAGGAAGCATATCTTTAGCACCCTCTCCCCCAATGATCACTTAAACTGTAGCACTATAAATGTATAGCAAATCACGAGGTGTAGCTTGGGGGTACTCTGTGTAAGACATTTGTGAACACAGCCACCAACATTTACACAACTGTGTCATCTCTGAGCCATGATATCAGTCCAGGAAATAGATGCCGAATCTTAATACCTGGATAAATATGGTTCTAGCCATCAGGAAAGAAAAGCAAATGAAGGCATTGTCAGGGAGAGTAGCGCGCTCTCTGTGAGGGTAGTACTGCACTTAAACATTACTTAGCATGCAGGCACTTAAAGCTGAACTTCAGTACAAATAAAATTGTTACCCTAGCACTGGGTCTCCACTGCATTGAAAGGGTTAAATACGTGTCTCCATCTGGGAGGGGGAGACAGAAAAAGCAGTTATAATAACCTTAGCCCTCATTAACATAGGCTTCTTCCCAGCTGCATGACTGGTCCCCCGAAGCCTCTTCTCCACCATTCTGTCAGTCGCAGGCACTATGACACCATCACTTACAATGCAGGCTTACAGTCCTGCATTGTTAGTGAGGACACTGAGGGCCCGTCTACAAAACAGAGCGTTGGAGAAAGAGAGAAAGAAGAACCCCAACTGCCGGAATAGCAAGGGATAGAGTAAAACTGCTTTTTCTGTCTTCCCTTGACAAAAACGAGCATTTAACCGTTGAAATACAGGGGAGTCCCATTGCAAGGGTAATGTTATACTTTACCCAGAGTTTAGCTTTAACACGACAAAATAATAGGATTTTTGTACTCACCGTAAAATCCTTTTCTCTCCATTCATTGAAGGACACAGGGCAACAGATCGGAGATCCTGTATGGTAGGGTATATCGCCACCTGCAGGAGTGGGATGCTAGGCACATAACAAAAAGACAAGACAGCCTAGGGGCGGCCCCTACTGGTGGCCCAACCCCCCACTTGCTGACAAGTCTCCAGTTAGTAACAAGCAGTTAGGAGTGTACACCCATAGAAAGAGGGCGGGACCTGTGTCCTTCAATGAACGGAGAGAAAAGGATTTTACGGTGAGTACAAAAATCCTATTTTCTCTCCCGTTCATTGAAGGACACAGGGCAACAGATCGGAGATCCTGTATGGTAGGGACGTCAGCAAGCAGTAACCCCTGAGGGATGGGCAAACAACAACAAATAACCCAAGAACCCCTCAAAGAGCCGCCTGCAAAACCTTGCGCCCCAAACCAGCATCCGCCGATCCTAACACATCCATCTTGTAGAACTTGACAGAGGTGTGAACCGAAGACCAAGTAGCGGCCTTACAAACCTGAGAAACAGAGGCACCATGGCGAAAGTCCCAGGATGCCCCAACAGCCCTAGTGGAATGGGCAGCGACAGGAAAAGGGGGCTCCTGCCCCTTAACGGCGTACGTCTGTACGACAACATTCCGAATCCAACGGGAAATGGTAGCCGCCAAGGCGGCTCGACCCTTACTAGGGCCCCCCGCGAGCACAAGCAAGGAATCTGTCTCACGGAACAACGCAGTAGTGTCCAAATAGACACGAAGAGCGCGAACCACATCCAGGCAATGCAGCGCCCGTTCCTTCCTGTGCACCGGCTTTGGGCACAAGGAAGGCAGGACAATGTCCTCATTCAAATGGAATGCCGACACAACCTTAGGCAGGAAGGCCGGCCGAGGCCGGAGAACCGCCTTGTCCCTATGAAGAACCAGAAACGGCGACCTGCGTGACAAAGCAGCCAACTCGGACACCCATCGAACGGAGGTGATGGACACCAAAAAGGCCACCTTCTGGGACAAGGACAGAAGCGGAATTCGCGAAGGAGGCTCAATTGGAGATTCCTGCAGGACTGAAAGCACCAGGTTAAGATCCCACGGAGCCAAGGGCGAACGGACCGGGGGCGCAATACGCGTAACCCCCTGGACAAAAGTGCGGACCAGAGCCTTAGAAGCCAAGGGCCGCTGGAAAAGCACCGTCAGGGCAGAAATTTGGCCTTTCACCTGAGCCACCCCGCGCTGCAAAAATTTTGGCGACGGAAAACAAGCGCGGAGACCAGGCCCCAGCTTCGCACCAGGCAAAATAGGCCATCCACGTGCGGTGGTAGATCCTCCTGGAGACCGCCGTGCGCGCTCTAGGCATCGTGGAGATGACCGCATCAGACAACCCCCGGTCCCTCAGGACCTGGCTCTCAACAGCCACGCCGTCAAAGCCAGCGACTGTAAAGAAGGATGGAACACCGGTCCCTGGGAAAAAAGGTCTGGACGCAGAGGCAGCTGCCAAGGAGCGTCCACCAACAGTTGGACCACATCCGCGTACCACGCCCTCCGTGGCCGATCCGGAGCCACGAGGATGACGAGGACGCCTTCGGCCGCGATCCGACGCAGCAGCCGAGGCAACAGGTAAAGCAGGGGGAAGGAATATATTGGACTGTAAGGTTCCCATGGAGCCACCAGTGTCCGAGACGTGAGCCAACCAAAAGTCCGCAAAGAGCCGCAGGCGCGCCCCCCCCCCCCGAACCGGGGGTCGACCTTAATGCGGATGGGGGCTTGCCCGCGGGCTTGGCAAACTTAGGCTGCCAGGGACGTTTGGTAGACTGCGAGGAGGAGGCTTTGGTGAACTTGCCGCCCTTCTCGGAGGCCGGAGGGGGCCGAAAAAGCAGCTTGTGAGGGCGAAGGAGGGCCCAGGCTTCCGACGCTGCTCCGGCTTGCGTGCCTGAGGCAGGAAGGTACTCTTACCCCCCCGTCAAATCCTTGATGATTTCATCCAGGGTGGAGCCGAACAGACGATCCCCAGTAAAGGGGAGCTCCGTCAGAGCCTTCTTGGAAGCCTGGTCAGCCGACCAACACTTAAGCCAAAACAAACGACGAAGCGTGACCGCCGACATGGACACCTTCGACACCAGGGGTGCCGCATCCAAAGCGGAGTTGCAAACATACTTAAGGCCCTGCACTAGCTGTTCCACCAGATCCACGTAAGCGGGGGAGACATTCTCCTCCGCGAGGCCCTGATGCAACATCTTCGCCCACTCCGTCAGGGTCTGAGAGACCAAGGCAGATGCCAAGACCGGGCGCATAAGCACACCTGACACTGAGTACAAGGTGCGGGAAACCGCCTTTCTATCGGTGGGGTCCTTAAAGGACGGCGAGTCTTCCACCGGAATAAGCGTGGCCTTGTTCAAGCGTGAGACCGGGGGGTCCACCACAGGCGGAGATGACCATTTGGACAGAAAAGCCTCCTCAAAGGGATAACGGACCGAGAACTGCTTGGGAAGTGCAAAAGACTTTGTGGGTCGCTTCCATTCCTTATAAATGAAATCATCAAAAAAAGGAACGTAAGGAAACACCTTGGTGGAACGCCTGCTCTTATG
Organism: Nanorana parkeri; assembly: GCF_000935625.1. Lineage (NCBI taxonomy): Eukaryota > Metazoa > Chordata > Amphibia > Anura > Dicroglossidae > Nanorana > Nanorana parkeri. The sequence continues at coordinate 145,102 of NW_017307626.1, forward strand.
CGTCTAAAACTGCACGGGCGACATCGCCGAAGAGCCGGAAGCCTCCTCGATTTTAAGTGTCTCCCTGACCGCGCGCACTAAAGCTGCAACCAGTTCACGCTCCTGAACCATGAGCGCAGATGCAGACTCATCCCCGTTGGCCGACTCCGGCTGGGAGGAATCACCCGGGTCCCGCGTAGGCGACGCCGAGGGAAGCTCCCCTTCCTCCTCGGAGTCCCCCGACTGGACTGCAGACGGTAAAGGCAAAGCCCGCTTTTTAGGAGGACGCTGCGTTAAGGCGCGCTGAATGTGCGACACAAACCCATCCGTAGTAGTGAGAAAAACTTCTAAGGACAGCGCGGTACCCGCGGCACCGACCCCCCCTCCTGAGGATCCCGAGGGTCGCACAGGCGTACAGGACGCACAAAGAGGGGATCTAGAGGGGTCCGCAGAGCGCAGCCCACAACCCTCACATGGCAACCCAGATGGCTCGTCCCTGCGATCCATGCTACACTGCACAGCAACTGCCCCAGCACCAGACGACCGCCACAGCAAAGGGAGAGACCCCAGCAGTACTCACGACCCCCGGCTGTACTGACTTCCACTAGTACCAGCAGCGTCCGACCCGCACAGAGGAGAGCTATGCCCTGTGTCCATCCGCAGCGCCGTCTCAGGCCGAAAGGAGGACCCTCCCCATCCGCCCTGGGTTTAAAAGGGAGCCTGGGGCCGAAGTGACATAACGAAAAGGGCGTCTGCCCTTATCCAAGATGGCGGCCGCGGAGCCGCCTGGAGGCCGCAAACCGCCAGGGCCTCACACACGGTTCCCCACTCTCACTAGCCCCTTAGACCGGGTCCACACCGGGGCCCACCGCCCTGCACACTGCCCAGGCCTGGCAGCAGCCCCACAGCACCATAAGGTAGGGGGGAGGAGGGGGAGAGGGAGAAGTCAGGAGGCTGCAGCTGTGACAAAGCACAGTGCAGCCAGCTTACCTGCACTGTCGGTCCCTGGGACACAGCCACCGCAACCGCATACATACCCCCAGATGGAAGTCCAAACTCCAGAAGACAGGGTGTGCAGGAGACGGTAGCAGAAACGCTCCGACCGTAGTCGCGGCGCCGCCAGCCTGAGGGGAGTTCTGTGACCGGCAGGTCGATACCCCCGGTCATATGCACCCCTACCCTGGGACGAACCCGCAGGCGTCACGAGGGACCCATGTCGCAGTCGACCCACCGAGGCAGAGTCGGCATGCGCTCGATGGTCACCCAGGGAAGACCACAAGGATCCACAGTCGTCCAGCACGTCGCCCTGGTGACACTTACATAGTTACATAGTATTTGAGGTTGAATAAAGACACATGTCCATCAAGTCCAACCTATTGTGTGTGTGTGTGTGTGTAAAGATCCCCGAGTCATCTCGTTTTTAGGAGTACTTGTACCCCTGTATATTACCGTTTCTCAGGAAATCGTCCAGAAGCTTCTTGAACGATTCCACACTATTAGCTGAAATCACTGCTTGTGGCAACGAGTTCCAGACCCTAACCGCGCGAACTGAGAAGAACCCCCTCCGCCCCTTGTGTTTGAATTTTCACTTGCTAGAAGAAAGCAAATCAAAGGAAGAAAGAACAAAAATTTTCAGAGAGAAAAAATATTTAGCTCCTTACTCCTGATGCTAGGCAAAAAACTGGAGACTTGTCAGCAAGTGGGGGGTTGGGCCACCAGCAGGGGCCGCCCCTATGCTGTCTTGTCTTTTTGTTATGTGCCTAGCGTCCTTCTCCTGCAGGTGGCGATATACCCTACCATACAGGATCTACGATCTGTTGCCCTGTGTCCTTCAATGAACGGGAGAGAAATACTGGATTCTAGGTTCTCCCGAGCTTCTCTTGTTCACCTGTGTTTGAACGGTTAAAGTTCACTTTTGGGTGTACTACTCCTGTGCAGAGTCCAGAGAGAGAATATTAACTCTTCCCCAACAGCATACTACAGAGCAATGATCCAGGATAGGCTAAGCTTCATATTCTTTACCACTTATCTTCTTTTTTAGGAGGATGCTGGAAACACCACAAGCTGTACAAATCATTCTAAACTGTGGGTGCCAGCTGTCAGAATGCAATCATTCAGCAGGGGAGATTCCCCCTTCTACATGGATGGACAGAATAAGGCATTTTGCTCTATTCAGCCCATGGACTGAAAAAGAAAAAACACCAGGTTTATGGCCAGCTTTACACTTACCCATTACAAAAAATGGACCAAAAGTCATCCCTTTGCATTCTGCTCAGTTTCAGAAAGGGCGATCTAACTGTGGGCGGAAAGTGCGTTTGGGGTGCCATTCAAATGAATGGCAACGCAATGCATCTCCCATACAGACACAATCTCACACACTCAGACATTCTCACACACACTAGAAAAAATGTTTTTCGTTTTTTTTAAGATCCACCCTAGATCCAATAATAGATCCAAGGTAAGTCTTCCTACCTTATGAGAACTGGAGTGGATCCTCAGCCTTGAGTCCAGTGTGGTCTGCTGTGCTGTAATGGAGCTCCATATGTGCATCACTTGTACAACGGCGACCCACTGAACACAGGGTTGCGACTCACCACTTGAGAACCAGGGCTTTAGAGTATCACTCAACCTGAAGTAAGAGGTGCCGTAATGTGAGTTCGTCTTTAGGTTCTCCCCCTAATTTACAAGTTGCTGATACTCTGTTGCTTAGGTAAGTCACTCTGGGGTTCCCTGTATTTGTGTAACATTATATATATGGCCAGATTATTATGACCACCCCATCAGTACTTTGTTGGGCCACGAGATGACTCCACGAGATGACTTCGTTGGGCCGCCTCGTGACTCCACGAGATGTTGAAAGTTGATGCGAGGCATCTGACACTGTACTGTTGCCCTTCTGTTGTCTTGTACCAGTCTTGCCACTTTCTGTTCTGCCGTAACATTGACTAGTCGCGGACGGCCACAATTCGCACGTTCAGACCCCGATTTTCGGCTGACAGTCCAGTCTTTAAACACTTTAACAACAGCTGCTCTTGAACATTTAACGAATTCTGCTGTTTTTCTGATACTCGCTCCACGGCTCGCGCCAACAATCATCCCACGTTCAAAGGCTGTTAAATCGCATTGTTTACCCATATCTTCAGAAAAAAATCACTTCTACTGTCGTGGTAAACAACCTGCTTCCCTATTTATAATAGTCTAGCAACTTCAGCGCGAAATTATAGCTAATTTGCCTACAAACGTCAGGTGGTCATAATAAACTGGCCACTCAGTGTATATATGCACACACAAGTATTATAAATAAATAGGTAACGATTTGTTCCATGCTTCTAGCATGTTGGACTTCAGAGCACGCTGAGAAGCGAACATGACGCCGCCCTGGCAAGAAATTAATGATTCTCAAGCCACCTACATTTTCAAAGCTTGTATTGAACTGTCATAAAACAAGCAGCAGGTTGCCTTGAGGGCCTAAAGCGAGGATAAGCACAATACAATAACACAATAAGGGTTGCAATGTAACTCTTCAGGGTGATTCAACCTTTGTATTCAGCAGATGAGGGTTTTACGGGCATACATGCAAAGCCATGATACTGTAAAGGAATACTACTGTATATCCATAAGCAAAGCCTATAAACCTGCAAGTGTTATCTATTGCTACACCGGCAATAATCTTGCAAAGGTAAAATAGCCAAAGTGTCTTCAAGGCAGCTGGCAGCCCTGAACGATGCCTCCTGCCACTGTGATTTGCAGAAATAAGCCAACATGTAATTAGAACAGTTCCTTCCTGTTAGTAAAAGACAGTCATCCAGACAATCCTTACTTAGCCGAACCCTAATTCAGTTTTCAGTAGTTGAAGTGTCTGGTAGACTTTCACCTCCACATATAACTTACTGTAGTAAGGTAAATGATTTTACAGTGGGCCATAGGAGCTATGCTCCTATGGTCCAATAGTAGTTTTTATTACTACTACAAATTTGTTAAGTTTGGAGAACTGAACTGATGGTGGTTATGAAGGTGGAGTGGGCGCTGTGACTGGGAAAGTCAATGTGGGTGAAAGGGAAGTGCTGTGATTGGGGGGGGGAACAGGAGGAGTGCACTCTGACCAGGATATAGGAGGGTGGAAGTGATGTGCAATGAACCAAGGGGTAGGGGTGGCAAGGTGGGTGGGATTGGGGAAAGTGCTGTCAATAAGGTTTGAGGTGGTGGGAGAAAGGTGATAGGTAAAGTGGGTAGGAGGCGCTGGGATGGGGGTTGAGTTGGGTGGGAGGTGCATTGGGGGGACGAGGGGGTGAGATAGGTGGGTGTTACTGGGAGGGATGTGCTTTTATCAGGGGGAAAGGTAAATAATCTCTTCTTTACAGGGTTGCTTTAAATAAGGGTCTGCTTCAAACATCCACTAGGTGGTGATTTTTGTGTTTCATTTTTGCCTTAGGGTATTACGCTTTACGGCAGAGCAAGCTTCTCAGATGTACATTTATAAATGCAGATAAAATGTCTTTAGGGCTCAGAACAGTTCTTGATGATGGGAAATTGTCTCGGGTGCGCAGACACTCCAGCTCACGTATAAAAAAACATGAAGTGACTGATCTAGCGTGGAAATAGCCTGCATTCCAGACTTGACGCATGCATTCCATTCACAGCCCTGGAGAAGCAAGCTCAGGTGATAAACAAAGTAAAGAGCATTTACCTTTTTTCATCTGGCTCTGACAAGCAGTCCAGCCCGCTAAGATTCTGGTCCATTCAACGTAATTCCATCCAGAACCAATCAGAAGAGACCAAGGCGGGCTCCGCCCCCAGCTGCCCGAGGTTCATGAGACACCGCCGCGTTCACATGGAGGCAGGTCCTACGCCCTCCCAGGACAGACCATTCCCTCCTCAGAAGGGGACATAGAGATAGGGCCTTTATTCCTTAGGGCCCCCTGAAAGACAAAAGCAGAAAATAAAATGACTATTTCAATGCATCAGTCTGCACATATGAAATATAAATATGCATACATACACAACATAGAATACTCTATGCTGGCTTAGCAGGAGGCTTAAACTAATTCGGGAGCTGGACTTTGTTCTATCAATAAGGTGCTGATATTATCCAAACTATATTTCTACTTCATCCTAATGAAGTGCTTACAGGTGAAACTCGAATAATTAGAATATTGTGCAAAGTTCATTTATTTCACTAATGCAACTTAAAAGGTGAAACTAATATATGAGAGAGACTCATTACATGCAAAGCAAGATAATTCAAGCCGTGATCTGTCATAATTGTGATGATTATGGGTTACAGCTCATGAAAACCCCAAGAACCCCAAATCCACAACCTCAAAAAAGTAGATTATTACATGCAATCAATAAAACAAGGATTGTACATAGAACAATATCGGACCTCTGAAAAGTACAAGCATGCATATGTATTCAGTACTTGGTTTGGGCCCCTTTTGCAGCACTTACTGCAATTACTTTTGCATGATATTCTAATTATTCGAGTTTCACCTGTATAACTGGAGTCTGTGAAAGTCATGAAATAAGATCAATGTTTGAACGGTGTAAACCTATAACAACACGTCAGAGTGGTGTTTGAGCAGATCATAATGCAGATGTGATATACAAAGAAGCTCACAAATCAATTCCAGAGTAAGAAAATGCCTTCTAGAAGAGCCATGTAAAAAAAATGTCAGGAAATGCTTCCTGGATACAAATTACTCCCTCCAAAAGTAAAATGGATATTGGATGCTGCCGTTTTTACATGGCAACTGGGCAAAATGCAGGAGGTCCTAGCTAAAGTCTTTCCATCTGTATGTTATATTGAACTCAGCTCACTCCTATGGGGTGTAACAGGTTGACCAGAAAACCAGCCCTACACTTGTTAGGGCAAGGTGTTCACTGGTAGGTGTTCTGGTGCAGCAAGGTTGGGTTACTGCTTTATACATGCCAGAGATAGGGAATTTACTTGGTCTGCCATGTACAAATTACTTCTTCTTAAAGTCCCTTCTACCTTTTTAATGATTAATGGGAAATATGATGATTTTGTATACATACATAAATGGTCCTCATTTTAAACCTGGTACAAAGTGTTTCATTTAAATTTACTGCAAAGCCCACAACAAATGAAAATGTGACCTCCCACAGGAGCTAGTTGTAGTCAATGCAGTAGATTGCATGGCAAAAAGAGCTGGATTAGTTTCTAAACGTACAAATCATAACTGGCTATTAATCCCATCTCATATCATAAAAGGGGTGAGTTATATTTTCACATGATCACTGGGAGATTTTGCCTTTAGTCTTGAATTTTGCTGAAGAGAGCATACTCAGAGCACAGCAGTAAGATCCAACCTCCAGCACACAGGTACTGTACAGTCTTTCCCTAGTGAGAGCCCACCTCTGCACATACACATACAGTATAGGTCTTTCCCCAGTGAGAGCCCACCTCCAGCACATACACATATAGGTCTTTCCCTAGTGAGAACCCACCTCCAGCACATACACATATAGGTCTTTCCCTAGTGAGAGCCCACCTCCAGCACATACACATCTTTCCCTAGTGAGAGGTCTTTCCCTAGTGAGAGCCCACCTCCGGCATAGATACATATAGGTCTTTCCCTAGTGAGAGCCCACCTCCGGCACATACACATATAGGTCTTTCCCCAGTGAGTGCCCACCTCCGGCACATACACATATAGGTCTTTCCCCAGTGAGTGCCCACCTCTGGTACATACACATATAGGTCTTTCCCTAGTGAGAGCCCACCTCCGGCACATATAGGTCTTTCCCCAGTGAGAGCCTACCTCCGGCACATACATATAGGTCTTGCCCTAGTGAGTGCCCACCTCCGGTACATACACATATAGGTCTTTCCCTAGTGAGTGCCCACCTCCGGCACATACACATATAGGTCTTTCCCCAGTGAGTGGCCTCCTCCGGCACATACACATATAGGTCTTTCCCCAGTGAGAGCCCACCTCCGGCACATATAGGTCTTTCCCCAGTGAGAGCCTACCTCCGGCATATACATATAGGTCTTTCCCTAGTGAGTGCCCACCTCCGGTACATACACATATAGGTCTTTCCCTAGTGAGAGCCCACCTCCAGCACATACACATATAGGTCTTTCACTAGTGAGAACCCACCTCCGGCACATACACATATAGGTCTTTCCCCAGTGAGAGCCCACCTCCGGCACATATAGGTCTTTCCCCAGTGAGAGCCCACCTCCGGCACATATAGGTCTTTCCCCAGTGAGTGCCCTCCTCCGCCACATACATAAATAGGTCTTTCCCTAGTAAGAACCCACCTCCGGCACATACACATATAGGTCTTTCCCTATTGAGTGCCCTCCTCCGCCACATACATAAATAGGTCTTTCCCTAGTAAGAACCCACCTCCGGCACATACACATATAGGTCTTTCCCCAGTGAGTGCCCTCCTCCGGCACATACACGTCTTTCCCCAGCGAGTGCCCTCCTCTGGCACATACACATATAGGTCTTTCCCTATTGAGAGCCCACCTCCAACACATATAGGTTTTTACCTATTGAGAGCCCACCACCGGCACATACACATATAGGTCTTTGCTCACTGAGACCAGCCACACAGTCTGGAGGTTCAGCACTCATAGTAAAGCTCAGCTCAGCTCAGCTGTAGTCTTTGACCTCTCCCTCCTCTGTAGAAGTAAAATTTATCATCGCTTTTTACAAACGTGTGTGTGTTAGGACACACATTGGTCTGTAGTCTGCCCCAATACACATCTCCCGTACCAGTATTCCATGCCAGCAGCGAGAAGGCCTCTGTAGTACACAAGGCTTGCCAGCCAGTTTAAACACCAGCAGAACATGTGCATTACCTAGGGTTGCCACTTGGCCAGTATTTGACCATCTGGGTCAGTAAAAATTGTGTTTGTTACCAAAATTAATAATAGGAAAAATTATACGGCAACCTAAGCAATAAACCATCAGTAACCAGTCTGCAGCGTATATGCATTAAGCCATCAGTGATCAATCCCCCCCCACCCACATATACACAGAATAAACTGTTTAACCCTTTAGGTTTTTTTTTTAGTTTTTACAATTTTCTAGACCAACTGTGGGTTTAGAGTTCTTCTTAGGATGCAAGGTCTTTATTGTGTTTGTGTCTTTCGGTTGAAGCCAGAGGACATATTTTCAATTAAACTAGGTAACTTTTGGGGTTACTTGCAGGCACTTGTAAGAACTGCATCATACCAAAATAAGAAAGAACAGGTCTGAGAGACAAGAACCAACCAGTCATTAAAGGTTATCTTATCAGGTGTCTTTCTTCTTTCTTCTTCAATTCTGGATGTGTATTTAATGAACCTGAACTTAACATTGTATCACTGTACAGTGCCACATGGCTGCCCGTAATTGTATTGCTGCAGAACTCAAAGTTAATTAAACTTGAGTTGGACAATAGTGGGACACTCTAATCTATGTTGCCAATAGTAACCAAACTTCATTTGACTGCATTTCAACTGGTTACTAAGGGCCACACTAGTGTAATTTAACTGAACCACTAATAAGCCTGATTTATGAGAGTATACAGGACCACTGCCTCCTAATCACCTCGCTTTGTTAAAGCTCTTTAATGGAAAGACAAAATAGAAGACTCAGTCTAATTAAGCTCTGTATGGGGTTCGATGCTACAGAGTCTTTCCGAGAGATATTTTAAGAACAAAGAAACTGATTCATTTTAGAAGGGAATAAATGTGGATAGAAATCCTCTGCAAGGGATTTTTTACTCCACCTTCAGAAATGCCTTTCTAAATCTGTTGAAAATCAGTCGCAGGTATGGAAACTGTTATTTGGAGAGCAGTAAGCCAGAAAATTGCAAAAACGTACAAGAAAAAGTAATGTGAAATAATCACATGCAGACAGGATTAGCCAGTATCAGGCTTTCAGAAGAACACCAAGGGTAGAGCTGGCAATGACAAAGGTCACACACACAATCTGCATCGTAGTAGGCACTCTGAAATAACCCATTTCCATTTGTAACTATACTGAATGTATTGCATAAACCAATGCTAACAGTCTTGTGGAAACCTGAAGGTTTAGCCACTTGGTCATGCCATTTCTGCTGAACGGAAGGGTCTGTGTTCAGACTGGCCAATACCCATCTTTAGCAAAGATCATGTAACCAAATGTCTTAGCTTCTGGCCATGTGACCAGCACCGAAATGAGCAAAGAGCAGCATGTTCCCTAAGGTATATTTTGTAGTCCTTTTACTCTCTACTCCAAGATAGGCAAATAATAGTCTTTAACAGCACAAACATAGCCTACAATTACAGGGACACTTACTGTAAGTAGCAAACAGCTGTTTCAGGATTTCTGGCCACCATCAGTGCAGTGTATGAAACACATGGCTCTACTCAGCAGTAAAACCATCTCGCTTTAAACAATACAGCTAACAGATCACTCTAGCAGTTAGTACTTAGGCCCCGTTCACACCTGGGCGTTTTGTAGCGCGTTCCTACGCTCTGCAAAACGCTCAAACACCGAAATCCCATTATTTCCTATGGGTATGGTTCACACCTGGGCGTATTACAGGCCGTATGAACGCGCTACAAAACGCCCTACGCCCAAAGAAGTACAGGAGTTTCTTTGGGGCGTATTTGCCGCAAATCGCGGTAAAAACGTGCTGCATGAAACGCGCATATTCGATACGCCTAGGTGTGAACCCAGCCTTAGGGAACAAACCAGCTCACATTTTCACTCTGGAACTTCAGCGTTCAATAACGAAGCAAAGATTTGATTAAAATTCCTTGGCCTAAGAATAAAAGATAATGCTTATCTCTCTATGTTCATCTATGAAGAGTCAGATACATAGCCATGGGCTTTTTCTGCAGGTACCCCATGTATGCTACTTGCATGACTGACATTCCCCAAGCAGCATTCATCAAGATCACACAAGAATCAAATCAACGCCAGTATATAAACAAATGAAAATTCCCAAATTACTTCAAAGGAGGGGAAGTGTCTTACGCTGGGGAAACACTGCTTAAATTTTGTCCAATTCCACAAATTTGATGTATTCAATTGACTTTTGTCGAAGGAGCCAGGAGGAAAATTGGTGAACAAACTGACAGATGCAATCACTGTTCAGATATTCAGCAGCTATGGGTCCCGTGCACAATAGCTGGCAGGTGGAGATTCCTTCATCCACACTGATTAGCATGGATAGGGAAATCAATTGATTTCTCTCATTCAGCCCCGAAAAATGTGCAAAAACACGCTACACGAAAACTTTTGCTAATATGCGCAAAAGCGCTGACGCCTAGGATTGAAGGCGACTTTCTGAAATCTGAATTGAATCATACATGTTAGTGTAGACTATACAGTAGTGTTCGCAGTATGACATATCTATAAAGCAGTGAATGAGACATTCACCAAGTCACAGCAGGTGAATCTTCCCTGGTGCATGTGTTAAAATACAGGAAATGATTAACCACCTGTCACTGTATACAATGTAAGTTGTTTTTTTTACACAGAAACAAATGCATCCAATGCAAACACATTGTAAATGTATGTGAGGCACATCACAAATTAGAATTTTCCTGTACGCATGTGTTCTTGTATGTGCAGTTTGCTTGCTACTGTAGTTTCTGTACACAACCCCTTAGGACCTATTTAGATGTGTGCATTGCGGTAATGTGCATCACCCCAACGCACAATGAGGCCAGTGGGCAATGCACCCACTGCTGTGGTGATGTGGTGCGCTGCAGTAAAAAAAAAAAAAAGAAAAAAGAAGGTCATGCACATTTGTTTGGTCCATTGCTTTGTGTTGACAGCCTGTTCGTAATGAATGGGCTTATAGCACAAGTAATGCACAGTGAAGGTCTGAATTCAGCCTTACAGTCACTGCGGACATTCACCAGCAAGAGGGTGACAGGTAACCACAGAATCCTTCTGCAATTTAGCTTCCCGCTACTTTCCCACACCTTTTTTGTAGGGTAAGTCTTTCTTCTAGACCAAATCCCAATGTTCATCCATTATTGTCCCTCTCTAATCCGGATGCACAGATGTGTAAAGTAGCTGCTTATATTACACTTAATTTTCAGGCAGCAGTATTGTTCATTCATAACCACTAGCCTAAAATAAATCATAATGATGTATCCCATAGAAAACAGTCAAATGTTTGTTTTTATTATTTATTCGACAACAGTGGTATGAGTACCCCAGGGGTTACGTTTGATAGGTTCAGGGGAACTTCTACGGACTGTGACCATAACCCTCAACATGAGTGGAACATGAAACATGATCAGAAAGGTGCAAGTAGCCTTTAAAGGAGAACTATGAGGTAAGTGAAAATCACTCATCCTCATAGTTGGAGCCGACGTGTGACAATGAAACTGTCACACGTCAGCTCAATAGATGGGGAAGTGAGCGAACGCATACAGTCACTCGCTCACTTCTTGATCATCTCCCTGCAGAGAGAAGTGAGCAAACGACGGTATCCCCCGCAAGCATTCCCCCCCTCCCTGATCCTCCAGTGCTGACTGGCGGAACAGACGGGTAAAGCTGGCTCTGCCTCTAGATAGGCAGAGCCAGCTGTCAATCACGCAGCTGGGTGGATCTCGACAGTAATGTGGGGATCCGTCCCGGCTTTGGCAGTCTCAGTATACCATGAGCTGTAACTCGCTATATACTGAGCTTTGGGTCACAGGAGGATGCTAGTATATGTCCTCCCATGACCCTTAAGAGAACTGTGGGGAGAAACACTTACCCCATAGTTCTCTTTTAAATGAAACTGCAAAAATAATGCATTTTGTCCCGAACAGAATTTTGCTTTAATTTAAAAAGCAAATTAATTTGACACATTTACCATTTTCATCGACAAAGAAGAAAACCTCTAAAATATAATGTATTGTGGAAGTCTTATTTTGTTCTGCTTTTAATAAGCGTTAAAAAACGTATTTTTATATATGTTGTTTTAATTTAACTGTATATACACAAACTTTGTATTAACAATGAAAATGCATGACAAAGGATTTCCAGAGCTCTGAGGGTTAGCTGCAGTAGCAGCCTGCCTTGTGGCTGGCTTTGTCTGACTTGGGACTGAGTGGTCTAATAAGGGATGAACCACAGCCGATGAGGCATTCAGTTTAGTAAGAACAGCTTACCAGGGAAAATTGCAAGTGGGACACCTCTGCTGTATGGGGAGGAGCAAGGGATTGCCTTGTGAATAAAATAAAGACCTACACAGCTGAGACACTTTGCAGACTTGTCTTAAAGGAGAACTATGAGATGAGTGATTTCCACTCACCTCATAGTTCTAGCCGACCTGTGACAATGAGACTGTCACAGGTCGGCTCAGTAGATCGGGAGGTGAGCGAACACATACCGGGTTCGCTCACCCCTCGATCCTGTCACGGCAGGATCTGCCAGCGCTGACTGGCGGAACGGACGGGGGAGGGGGCGGGTACAGCTGGCTCTGCCTCTAGATAGGCAGAGCCAGCTGTCACTCACGCAGCTGGGCGGATCCCGTCATCTACGCCGGGATGCGTTTCGGCGTCTCAGTATACCGCGAGCTGCAGCTCATGGTATACTGAGCTTAGGGTAACGGGAGGACGCTAGTTTGTGTCCTCCCGTTACCCTAAGGAGAACTATGGGGAAAAACACTGACCCCATAGTTCTCCTTTAAATGCTAATCTGGGAAGCAAATGTTTCAGTAAGCATTTAAATAAAATTCAAACAGAGTCCTGCCTATAAATGGGAAAACTTTGAGGCTAGGTTCACACCAGATGCAGTGCGTTCCGGCCCGATTCTCGCCAGAACGCACTGCATCGCGGCGGCTCACTTTTTTATGGGGCAAGAGGGGGCGTGGCGGGCCATTGAAGTGAACATTGTGCCTGCGGTCCGGGCGGTGCGATCAAAATAGTGCTTGCCATGTGCCTTGCGATCCCGTGTGTCGGATCGCATTGCGGCCGGAGGGCGTGGCTACAGTGCCATTCACTTCAATGGCCTGTCACACCCCATTCCTGCCCCCCAAAAAAGTGAGCCGGCCGCAATGCGATATAGTGCATTCTGTCCAGAATCGGGCCGGAACGCACTGCATCTGGTCTGAACCTAGCCTAAAACAAACTTTTAAGCTACAGCAGACTTTAAGTAATCTCAGATGCTTGCTAAAAGTCTGCTAAAACCTTGTTTAAAGCAACAGGGAGCACTCCTATTAACAATTTAAAAAAAAAAAAAAAAAGAAACTCCAGAAATGAGCTGAAAGAGCTTCGTAAATGTTTAGTGTACACGGTGGACATCTTAGCATTTACTAGCTGAGACTGACAAATGCCTGCGTGTTTAGATCCTAAAATACATTTACCGTATATACTCGAGTATAAGCCGTCCCGAATATAAGCCGAGGTACCTAATTTTACCAAAAAAAACTGGGAAAAAGTATTGACCCGAATATAAGCCGAGGGTGGGAAATGAGGCAGCTACTGGTAGATAGATACCAATAAAATTACATTAATATTTATTTAAAAGAAAAATAACCTAGCTCTGTAAGTGGAAAAGGGGGTACAGGGCTACATATCATGTACTACGGATCATTTAACCCATTCATATTAGCAGAGGATAATTGTAAATCTATTGTTCAGTGCACTCTATATGTAGTATATAGTACATGTACATATAGAGTGCCTGCAACAATACATTTACAATGATCCTCTGCTAACATGAATGGGTTAAATGATCCATAGTACAGGGCTACATACAGATCATTTAATACATTCATGTTAGTATAATTGTAAATGTATTGTCTGCACTGTATTAGCAGTATATACTCTATATAGAGTATATACTGCTAATACAGTGCAGACAATACATATACAATTGCTTAATAAATCTCTCTCCCCCCCCCCCAATCTGCCCTCACTCACTGTGTCCGTGTGCCGGTGATCGATCATCACATCACAGGAGAGAGCAGGGACGAGTCAGCGGCGCGCTGGTCCAGTGGGAGGAGCTCCAGGTGGGGTCCTAATTTAGCTGACTTGCAGGTGCCTGCCCGCTAAATTACAACCCCACCTGGAGCTCCTCTCGCCTGATCAGCGCGCCGCTGACTCATCCCTGCTCCCCTGCCTGACTGGCCGCTGCGGGGGGTTTTTTTTTTTCTTCTTACTTACCTTGCCGAGCGTCGCGTCCCTGCTGCTCCGGTGGGCGGCGCTCCGAGCTGGGTCATCTGGCAGTCCCCGGCCACCTAAATTAGGACCCGGAGACTGCCAGATGACCCCACTTTTCAGCAAAAAAAATGGGCTGAAAATCTCGGCTTATACGGTATCTGTTCCATCTAAAAATGTTGGCTGCAGTGATAAATTCTGTATGCAACCCACAGACTGGGAGTCAGACATAACTAACTATCAAAGAGCCTCATGTACAAAAGGTATTTCAAAAGAAAAAAAAAAGTGTTCTTTAGTTCTAACCTACACCAAGAAAATAGCAAAACGGGAAAAGTAGTGAAACTCTAGAACATGTCTCCTTACATCAGGGCCAATGAATCTCAGGGTTAGGATTCGTTTATAAAAGCCTCACGTAGTTTCCTCATGCTCGGAATGCCAATATCTCGATATCATTCTTTCTACCAAGAGCAATTATCACTTATTAAAGCAGATGTGGTGGGTGATGGGGGATTTTTCTAATTAAACAGAATGAAACAAAGTAGGAATAACAAACACAGCAGATCAGGGAAGATTATAATAAAGAAAATGTGCATATAAAAGAAGTCATTGGAACACAATAAAAAATAAATACTGTGGAAAATACAACAATTTTCCTTTTATTTTCGTTTTAACAAATAATTCTAATTAGCTAAATAAAAAGTTGCCTTGTTATAAAAGCTCTATTAGCACATGAATGTAAGTGTAAAGACCCCCAACTATATGTCTGATCAGAAAACAATGTTACCTCACAGAGCAGCCTATTTTTATCATATGTGCTCTCATTTTAGGCTACAAAAGGCTTACAATTGGCACCATGCAGTTTTTATGAATAATGATTTTTTTTTTGTAGACAGAAAATGATTTGTGTTTTGCAGATTATTGCTTCCCACATATTCCCTTTCATAATAGTTCCTGAAATACTTACCTATTGATAAATGTTATTATATATTGTGTGAGAATTAGTGTAAGTTAACCAGTGGGACGTTTTATATTATACACAAAAAAAGGTATGTTTATAAAAGACAAAACAAAAACAAAAACCAATGTTTATAAAAGACTATAATCTATTAAACCTTTTTGAATGTTTAACTGGTTATTAAACAGCCGCTCCTGTGATGGTTTTGTACTTTGAGTGAACTTGTCTACCATCATAGGTTCACCGGTGACTTTAATGATGCCTTTTTTCCAGTAGGATGTAAATCTCCCTGTAATGTCTGTTAGATGTTTCTGTGACGGGACCCCTCCACCACTCCGGCAGGGCCTGATGGGCGTATTCCCCCCCCCCAGGGTGTGAGTAGTTGGGGGTCTGCGTCTGGACTAACCGCAGCGCCTGCTTTCAACATAGAGTCTCTGCTGTAACCGGAGAAATATGCGCTGCCCTCCCCTTTGCAGGCGGCAAACAAGGAATGGTCACAATATATGCCAGAGCAAGGCCTCCCTTTATTTAATGTCCCTGTCTTAAAGGGCAAGCAAACTTATAACAGCAAGCTACTTCGGGTAGGAGAGCTACAAAGAATATTCACAAACAAGTAAGACAGAGTCTACATAGTAAACAAGATGTTTGATATTGTATGAAACTTTGCTGTGTGGCTTAAAGCTCTATATACTTGGCTAAAAGCGGATTAAGTACTGGTTGTCTTCCTTAGGATTATTAGACCTCCATTGTGTGAGAAAGGGCTTCCCATAATGCATCAGGCTACAGAGATCAAATAAACTAAAATCAAATCAAACATGGCTGACATTTCTTCTCTTCCTCTGAAAAAAAGAGAAAGGTGGCCGACATCCCTCCTCTCCAAAAAAAAGAGAGAAACGTGGCCGACATTCCTCCTCTTCTAAAAAAGAGAGAAACATGGCTGACATCCCTCCTCTTCTAAAAAAGAGAGAAACATGGCCGACATCCCTCCTCTTCTAAAAAAGAGAGAAACATGGCCGACATCCCTCCTCTTCTAAAAAAGAGAGAAACATGGCCGACATCCCTCCTCTTCTAAAAAAGAGATAAACATGGCCGACATTCCTCCTCTTCTAAAAAAGAGAGAAACATGGCCGACATTCTCCTCTTCTAAAAAAGAGAGAAACATGGCTGACATTCTCCTCTTCTAAAAAAGAGAGAAACATGGCCGACATTCCTCCTCTTCTAAAAAAAGAGAGAAACGTGGCTGACATTCCTCCTCTGCTAAAAAAAGAGAAACATGGCCGACATCCCTCCTCTTCTAAAAAAGAGAGAAACGTGGCCGACATTCCTCTTCTCCAAAAAAAAGAGAGAAACGTGGCTGACATTCCTCCTCTCCAAAAAAAAGAGAGAAACATGGCCGACATCCCTCCTCTTCTAAAAAAGAGAGAAACATGGCTGACATTCTCCTCTTCTAAAAAAAGAGAGAAACATGGCCGGCATCCCTCCTCTTCTAAAAAAAGAGGGAAACGTGGCCGACATTCCTCTTCTTCTAAAAAAGAGAGAAACATGGCTGACATTCTCCTCTTCTAAAAAAAGAGAGAAACATGGCCGACATCCCTCCTCTTCTAAAAAAAGAGAGAAACATGGCCGACATCCCTCCTCTTCTAAAAAAAGGAGGGAAATGTGGACAACATTCCTCTTCTTCTAAAAAAGAGAGAAACATGGCTGACATTCTCCTCTTCTAAAAAAAGAGAGAAACATGGCCGACATCCCTCCTCTTCTAAAAAAAGAGAGAAACATGGCCGACATCCCTCCTCTTCTAAAAAAGAGAGAAACATGGCCGACATCCCTCCTCTTCCTCTAAAAAATAGAGAAACATGGCCGACATCCCTCCTCTTCTAAAAAAAGAGAGAAACGTGGCCGACATTCCTCCTCTTCTAAAAAAAGAGAGAAACATGGCTGACATCCCTCCTCTTCTAAAAAAGAGAGAAACATGGCCGACATCCCTCCTCTTCTAAAAAAGAGAGAAACATGGCCGACATCCCTCCTCTTCTAAAAAAGAGAGAAACATGGCCGACATCCCTCCTCTTCTAAAAAAGAGAGAAACATGGCCGACATCCCTCCTCTTCTAAAAAAGAGAGAAACATGGCCGACATCCCTCCTCTTCTAAAAAAGAGAGAAACATGGCCGACATCCCTCTTCTAAAAAAGAGAGAAACATGGCTGACATTCCTCCTCTTCCTCTTCAAAAGAGAGAAACATGGCCGACATCCCTCCTCTTTTTCTGTAAAGAGAGAAACATGGCCGACATCCCTCCTCTTTTTCTGTAAAGAGAGAAACATGGCCGACATCCCTCCTCTTTTTCTGTAAAGAGAGAAACATGGTTGACATTCCTCCTCCTCCTGTTCTGAAAAAGTTGATGTCTACCTGACATGCTGATCCTTTTTGCCTAAATACTTATGCAGATATCTGACAGTTCTCTGGCTTTCTGACTTACAGAATTTCTCTGACTTTGTTCATCTGCATATACTTGTTCTAGGTAAGTGACTTGGAAAAACCAATGGATCAGCATAACAAAAGTTCAATTTTCAGATGGAATCCTGCAATGGCAGTCCTGTATTTCTAACATGATAGGCTTACTTGAAGCTACATTAAGACATTAACAATGTGGCAGATAGATCAGGCACAATTCAGCAGGCTTCTAGGGAAAGATCACAGTTATCTGCTGTGGGGGAAAAGATTGGAGGGGAACCATTATCAATCAGTCAATGCTCAGCCAATGTTCGGTATGTCTGTTTATGTGTGTAAAAGCTTCAACTGAAATGTAATTCTGCCTCCCAGAGTTTCAAGGATTTACCAACGAACCAACACAGGGTATTGGAGTGAACCGTCAACACCGGTCTAAATGACCTTGCATTTAGACCGTGTTGAGCAGTGTAGTTCAGTGCTGGCACTTACAATGATACAAGTCCTCTTTTATGAGAGACCTTTTCTGAAGGATACTAAAAAGGACATCGGTCTTAAAGTGGAATAAAGCAGTACAGCCAATTGACCCTTTTCTCTCTTTTTCCTAGAGAGTAGCTGGCATCCTGAGAAATGCTGCGTCAGTGTTCACCTCTCCACTTCATCATGCTAACTGGCGGCACAGATTCAGCAACCTGTGGACATCAGACCCTGCTCACTGGACCAGTGAAAGATTCTCATACAAAAAAACATGACCAGTAAGCATCTTATCTGCTGGCCACATTGCATTCCGGCCACCAACTGGTTACATTCATTTGCAAAATATACTGTCTATGCAACAGTGTCAGATAATTTTGAAATAACGCTTCCAGATATGGGAAATGCGTAATGTGTTGACTGTTCAATTAACACAAGGTGGAACAGTAGACACACAAAAAGATTGTTCATTCAAGCAGTGCAGATCAATTCTTCTGGTGACGTTCATCTATGCAAGTTATGTACAAATGCTGTTTCTATGATCTTTGTTTGAAAACACTTGTTTCTACAGACCACCGTGTTATGCCTGTAGTTTGTTGTATACAGGGAAAACAAGGCAAGATCCCAATGATTTGCAGGGGCATGGCTTTTAGACTTGGTCAGCTTTGACGAGGTAAGAAGGAGGTGTGGCCACCACACACATCTTTTAATTTGATTTTAGATCTTTTAACACATACCTGGCTGTTAGCAGTTTAAAGCTGAAAAATGGTTTTGGGCATACAGCGCCAGGAACAAAAAACTTACCTCTACTGAAGTATATTCTATGTCCCCCTGGCTACTGGTTACTGCAAAAATCATCCCGGATTCTTCTCACTGCGCTAAACTTCCTGCGCTACATGGGTTAACTGCCCTGGGTCTAACAGTGTAAGATTGTGCCGCTGGCCCTCCCCTTTCTTCCCCCTGCTCCATTCAACAAACTCCTAGTATTATTTTCACAGACTGCAAGTAGGGATGTTCAGATACCAGTGCCGATACTTGGCATTTTCCCCAGAACCATCAGGGTCGCAACAGTTGTAGCTGGGACCTGGAGTTCCACCACTGTCCTGAAATCATTAATCTGTATTGTTTTAGAAAAGCTATCACATGACAATAAACAAAAATGTATCAGTACTTGTATCTGTGAGTACTTGGACAACTACTTGTACTCGGTCTGGGAAAAAATTGTATTGGTGCATCCCTAATATATATATATAACACATTATATGTTAAAACAGAGATGTACAAGTCCCAGGAGCTCCGTGTTCTCCTTAAAAATGACAGCTGCCTTCAAACGTTTGAGTTTTTCTCTAGTCTAGTCCTGGAGCTGGAAAAGTATCTGTACTTGTACCAAGTTCGGTACTTGGTATCTGAACATCCCTAACTGCAAGGTGTTCTGTGAATCAGGATCCAGCATTAGTGAAGGGATGGTTTTTATAGTAAACCAGCCACCAGTGGGATGTAGACTTCATTAGAGGTAAGTTATGTTCCTGGTGCTCTGTGCCCCAAAACATTTTTCACTAAACTTCAAACAGCACACATTTCCTATTTCCACAGAAAAAGCTTGTATTTTTTTTCTCAAAACTGTATAGGGTTGTGTTATGTGACCATTTTTCATGCAAACATGCTGCACTTCGAATCCCATACCTGTACAGACATATAGAGGCTTTGAGACCGTGAAAAATGGCAAGGTTATGGTATCCCAGAATGAATATAAAGGGAATGATAGACATGAGATGACAACAGCTCAAAACAGCAGAACAACTGTGTTCGAGAAATGTTGACTGGATAGATTACATGGGGGTCCTGATTGCTATCGTTTCCCCGTGAAAAGTCAACATTGGCAGTGACTTCTGGCCACCTCCTGAACCTCATCGCCACCGGCATAAACTTGAATGCTTGGCAGAGCTAGCCGTCACATTTGTGGAACACTCTGTGAAGCTACTGTAAAATGAGTTTATATTTAAATGTATTAAGGCTGCCAATAGACGGAGTGGAGTGCGATATGCAGGCATTATTAGACCACCCTTAGGGCAGGAAATTTAACACATTCCATAAACTTGCAAGGTGGGATCTGCTTACCTAGCAATTTCATGTGAATTGAGAATAGGAAAAAAGAACAGATGCTGGCAGCACCACTTTTCTCAAGGGGAACAATGGCAATTGGGACATCTGGATAATCTACTTATTCTACAGTGACTCACAATAGCTGCATCTGGTAGAATCCACAGCCATAAAGCTGGCCATACACTGCTCACATTTCATCCGAGTCCTGCTGACTTGGCCGAAATTTGAGCAGTGTGTGGCCTCATCTGTACCCCTTCATTCGAGGGTGCCAGTCCGAACATTCTCAGCCGAACCGAAGCATTGGCCAAACCGATCAGCTACAGCCACTATTCTGGTATTCTGACAGCCGCACACTGCTGCTGTCAGGATATAATAGTCTGGCAGGGAGGCACCCCACATTCATACTATTTCGCGTGGCTGGGGGAATTGAACATTCTTTTTCCTTGCTCAGCCCTGTGGGTGCCCTGCACTATCAGGTATGGCCAGATTATGATCAGCTTTAGACAGTTACCCAATCCACTAGCCTTAGGCACTCAGACAATGCATTCCAATGCAGGCAGCATTTCTTAGAGCCCAACTCTGAGCAAAAAAAAAAACTAGCCTTGCAGTGGGGCTACCC